>NW_023270855.1:38886496-38946444 GCF_011800145.1 Mirounga leonina | reverse complement strand
TCCATTGTTAGGAAATACATTTTCCCCAACAGCCATTAGGATAACTGGATTCAAAGAACAGCTATCACGATAAGTATATGTCTTTGAAGACCTTCAATCTTGGCCCAATGCCTGGGTCCAGGTTCAAGGCTCCCATCTAATGGGCCCCATGACCCAATCCCTGATTTTCAACAGCCCCTGTGTACCCCAGTCCCCCATCACCTCCTGGGCTCCCCTCCCTGGACCTGGGGAAAGATCTCTTCTTTCTCTCCCTCTAGTCAGACCACTAGAGTCTCACTGGCAGCTCAAGGGCATTCCTAGGACTCAAGTCCACCAGCTGCAGAGGCCTGTGGAATGTCCACTCCCGACACTCCTGTGTTACCTGGCCAGCCTGGTACTTTCGCACACTTTCCCAGGAGTGCACGGACTTCGTGCCGTGCTCCACAGAACAGCTGGTGCTGGTCTAACAAATCCAGTTAACCAAGGGCTTCCCAACAGTGCTCAGAGACATGAGCTGGTTCGACGGTCCCCACTTTGTAAGGCTCTGGGGAACAATGTCACCTGCCCAAAGTCACCCAGGGGATGAATGATGGGGTCGGTCCTCAAATCCAGGAGGGCAGGTGTGTCCAAGCTGATGGGCAGGTGGCTCACTCTGCTCCCCACAGTTGGCAGGGCTGTGTAAGGCCAGACAGACCCCAGCTGTCTGGAACATGACATCCAGCTGGGACTGGGGTCCAAGAAGCAGAGTGGAGGAATCAGTGAAGCCCCAAACAGCACCCTCACTGGGGTAAGGAGGGGTGTATCCTACACAAAGAAGGACCAGGGCAAGGGGGTGTACTCTCTGGCCCGGGACCTCAGGGCCACCAGGCTCTGTAATCACAGAGCAAGAAAGTCTGGCCTTAACTCTCAGGAAGATGAAGTTTGGCTTGCAGATGGACTCCTCGATGAAGCCATCCCCGACTACCCCAAAACTCTCTAGCAGGGGAAGCTGGGAGCCCTGGCCTACAGTGGGTTGAGCTCAGGATCACCCGGCATCCTGGAGAAGTCCCAGGCTGAGTGGCCCCTGGGGCCGGTTACTCACACCCTATCCATGCCTGGCATGATGCTAGCTGCTGGGCACCAGGCGGGAAGATGACATGAAGGCCATGAAGGAGAGCCCTTGGAAAGTTGCAGGGCTCAGATAAACAGAGGGAGAAGGAAGATGACGAGGAGGACATGATCCCCACCCTCTGTGGACTTCCCATCTAAAACAACACTGTAGGGAGACCTGCCAGGCCAGGCCAAAGAGCACACCCACTTGGGAGATGGACAAAGGCCTATGAACTTTGCAACGCATTCCAAAGTTATCGCCCCGAACGGGTACACTTTTGAAGAACAATGTATGCATTTTATGGAAAAGGCATTCCTAAAAAAATAAAATGGTACAACCCCAACTGGGGAGTCAAAGGGCTGGATTTCAGATGCTGCACATGGCCCGAGGAGAGTTTACTTCCCGGGGGACGACGAGACTTTTGCCCGCTTGCTGGTCCCAGAGGCAGAGAGGGCTCAAGCAAGGAAGGGAACTTGCCACCTCCGCTGCGAGGGCTGAGGCATGGCTCTTCTGGGCAAGGAGATAGTGGGGACCGGGGCGGGGGGGGCTGTTTCTGGTGCAACTGTGATCCCCCCGCCACCCCTGCCAGACCCTGAGTAATGACAAGGGCAGTACGTGGTGCTGCTGAGCACTGCTCAGAGAGCCTCACAGGAGCTAACACATCCAATCCTCACAGCAGGCCCGTGAAGTGGCTACTCTTATCAGCTCTGTGTTCATTTGGAAACTGAGGCACAGAGGTTAGGCACCTTGCCCAAGGTCACTGGGATGTACACCCAAGCAAGCTGAGTCACCACTCTCCATGGGCGCGCTCAGCCGCCTGACCTCCGGGCCACTGAAGAGGATTGAAACTGGTCCCAGCCCTTCAGACTGGCGCACACGGGCCACGAACATCCAGAGAGGATGCAGTCACTGGGCCACACCAGCCTGCTGAGCAGGCAGGCAGGCTCTGAGGACTGTGAGCTTCCGCAACGGGGTGTCCTGCTCAAGTCACCCAGGGGCTGAAGGCTCTGTGACTCACTCAGTAAACATCCCCAGCCACTGCAGCCCCCACAGTTCTTCCTTGGAGGATGTTCTGCGGGATGGAGGACTGAAGGGCAACTTCCCTCGCAGAAGCCTCTTTGAAGTAGACTTCCTTGTGGGGGAGGGAAGGGGCAGTGAGGGGGGTCAGACAGAACAACGTGATTCAGACAACTCTGAAGTAGGAGTCCATGTTGGGGTAGCTGAGAAAGCCCTGCCCCTCCAGAGCAGAGGTACACCAAGATGGTGAGGAGTGCTCGCTGAGGGGGTAGCATGGGGGGCCAATACCCACAGACCAAGGAGGCTCAGAGCCCAGCTGAGCGACCTACACGGGGAGCTATGCACAGCAGGGTCAGCCTCTAGAGACAGGAAGCTGGTCCCAAGAGAAAGGAATGCTCAATCCCACAGGAGACAGCTCTGGCTGTCGCTCAGTCACCTCAGCTAGAGCCCCAAATCCAAGAGAGGAGGTACGTCTGGAAAACAACCAGCTACCAAGCTCAAGGACAGCATGCCAGTTAGCACAAATGCACCTCCTACCGCTTTGAAACTAGGCTGTGGAAACCAAGATTCCTCCTCAGGATGTGTCAAGTCCGTCAGGAACATTGAGGAATGCACACTGTTTGGCAGAGCAGGTGACTGGCTGACGGGCCTGGCATCTGGTCGGGGGTGGAGTGCTGTCTGGATCTGCAAAGGGGCTGGACGGTGTGAGGTAGGACAAGGGTGCCACACAGCCATCCGGACCCGGGGCCAGAGGCCCAGGCCACAAGAGAGCCTTCATTATTCTCGGTGATGCCAGTTTCTTACAAAATTACTATCACCCTCTGAACTGCTAACACATAACAAAACCCTGAAACACCGTGACGGGAAATGCTTCCAGTGCTATACTCCAATGAAGTGATCCAATGAAGCTATTTTTAACCATCTTCTCAGACTTAATTTCCAATTTTATCCTATAAAGTTCTAATTGATTCCACCTCCCTTGATCTCTCACTTGGCAAGGCTGTGAAGAACATGAGGCAGGCTCGGCAGTTTCTGACGCGTTCGAGGTGGGGGATGTGCACGTTGCTCATACCTCCCTTAGCACAGGCCTTCTTCTCAAGGGTTAACAGGCTTCCAGAAACGTCTGTCTGATGTACCTTTTGTCCCCACCATCCCCAGGCACTGATGCCTGACCTTTCCCTTCAAAGGTCCTTCCTTCCCTGGGCCCAAGGTGTGCAGTACCAGCCGGGATGCCATGACACGCCGTGGACCACGGGACATGATGCACAGCTTTTCTCACTTGGCCCCAGATCCAGAGGGAAAGGATGGCATGCCACTGAAGCTCCATTTCTGTCAGAGACTCAGGGGTCCTTTGCCTTCTGCCCACCCCCTTGGTCTACCCACGAGCTGGCACAGGAGAAGGCGGTCCGCACCCACAGCTGAGGTGGGGAAGGGGCCTGATGACCTTTAAATCCTGCCTTGCCCGCCCCCACCACCACCACCTCCATGCCCCACGCCAGCCACGCTGGGCTTTGCTCGTTGCTTGGATGTGCCCGTGGCCCCCTCCAGTCCTGCAGGCAGGCTGCTCCCCCTGCCAGGGCCACTCTCATGTGCATGGTGCTGGCTGCCACCTCTTGCCAGGGCATTCTGCTCTTAGGGAAACTGCTGCACTCCGATCCTTATTAGCCACTGCCAGGTGTACCTACGCTCCAGAGGCCGGGGCCCACGTCTGCCTTGCTGATGACACTGATCAGCCACCACCGCGAACATTTACTGAGCAGCTTCCTAGAGCCAGGCATAAGCCAAACACTTCCCACAGACTCATCTCCTTTAACCCTGACCACGAACAGAGTCTGTGACCACCGCATGTCACAGAGGAGCGCACCAGGGCTTAGAGAACCGAAGGGATTTCGCCAAGGTCGCTTGGAGGATAAGAGCAATGCCAGCTCAAAGCCAGAGCCTGGGCTCCCAGATGCCTTGACTCAGTGCTCACAGTTCCCTGGCATGCCCCTGGACTGTGCCCACCCCGCGATGAACGGAATGAATGGGCAGTGTTTCCTTCAAAGCTCTGCTGTGGCCCAGGCCAGCCCTGGGAGGGAACACCCTGGCAGGATCTAGCACTGGTGATTCTGGGGTCCAGTGGCTTGGCCACAGTTCAGATGGCTCTGAGAGCCAGGACCTCAGGGCAAGCACTGCAACTTCATTAATTTGGGCTGGAAAGTAGGTCCATTATGATGATGTTTTTTAAAAATACAGCACCTGCTGCCCAACTTCAAATAGGCCAAATGCCAGGCCAAGTGGGGTGAGTGCACGTCACAGCCTACCTGGGTGAGGACGTCCAGCTGGCCCACAATGTGCTCCAGCGTGCTGGTCAGCGTCTGGGGCATGCTGATGGGCTCCTGGGGCTGGCTCTGCACCGACTCCTGACTCCTGCCTCTGCCGGGAGGGACGGGGAAATCCACATCTGGCTAAAGCCAATGAAAAGAAAGGGAGTCCTTCAGTCCTCATTCAGGGCTTAAAGAAACACAGAAAGAGGAATAGCCCCTCCAAAGGATGAAGTGGAAAACCACCCACAAACTGGAAAACATGAGTTCCAAATACTGGTGAGAAATGCAGTGTGGTGGTACTCCCACATCCGGGCCACGCGCCCCCTTCCAGGACTTCCTTTCTGAGCAGAGGCCATGAGTGAGGAGTGCCATCCAAGCACATGGCAGTGAGGTCTGGAGGAGCCTGGGAGGGAGAGGCAGGTGGGCCGCTGAGTGCCCTCTGCTGCCTCCTCATGCCGCCCGCACCCCCCAGTAGGCCCCTCAGAGTCCGGGGACCCTGAAGCCCAGGCTGGCTCTGAAGTCACCCCTCTTCCTGGCAAGCTCAAGGCCCATTCCCCTCCCCCAGCATGGGCATGGCCTAGAACTGGGGGGGGGGGGGGGGGCGGGGGAGGTGTGTTCCAACCCTGCCCAAGGGCAGAACCCCTGGGAAAACAGGCATTTTATGTGAACATCCAGATGGCTAGTGGGAGTCCTGTGCCTGGTGGGACAGGCACCCAGGGCTGTTGTAGATCACATTCCAGGGGTGTGAGGGATCAGTGTTCTTGCCTGAGAAGCTTCAGCTCCCAAATGCAGAAGCCAGCCTAACCTCTGCCACCACCACCCCCAAATACACGCCCACAATCACCGAGCACAGGTGATTTCCTAAGGGGACTCATCCCAGTCCGACATGGGTCCCCCCAAATTCAGGCACCACTCTATATACAGATGAACGCTTCTCCTAGCCCAGGAAGCACTGTGCATGTGTTCAGCACAGGTTCAGCATGTGTTCACTGGGTTCCCGAGGACACAGTCGGCAGATGCCCCAGTTTTGGTCTGGAACCTTTGGTCCAGAACCTTCCTTGGAACCCTGAAGGAATGACGTACTTGGTGAGACTCTCACTCTCGGCCGGCCCCAAAGCCCCAGTAACCCATAAAGGCAGCCACACTTGGGGTTCAGGATTTTAAACCACGACCTCACAAACTTCCAAATGTTACCACGTCACTCCCTGGCTTTGCCAGTCCTCCAGGGCTTTCCATTGCCTTTGGGAGAAAATTCGAGCCCCCTGACAAGGCACCCCACTCTAGCCTACCTCCTTCCACAGCTCCCCTCCTGCCCAGTTCCCAAGGTCCCTCCTACTGGAAGGCCCTCATCCACCCTTCCTTTCCCCTGCCTCCAGCATCTTGGCCTCCATTCGCTTTGCAACCCTGAACACCTGATCGGCAGTGCCTCTGTGCCTCCCACACGCCTGTGCCGGCCCCACCCCTGCCCTGTTCCTCCAGCCACTCCATCTCCAGGGCCAGGACACACAAGTGGGACAGACGAATGCCGGCGTGCCCACAGGGCCCACTGCCCGTCCATGGGTCCGTGTCCCTCTCCCTGTCTCCTGCCTACGCCCATCACCCCTGTCCCTTCTGAATCTAGGACATCACTGGGCTCACGGCTTGACAGCTACCCATGTGCCACAGAGCCTCGGCAACTCCAACCAGCCAGCAGAGTATACTGGCTATGACTGGGGCTCACCTAGGCTGCCTCCACACGTGCCACCAGCAGTCGGCTTGCATCTCTGAGTCTGCCCATCTCCTGGATGAACCCACAGTGGCCCAGCCCTAGGAAGATGCTCTGCTCTGGACATGCTCACCTGGGCGGGCATCAGAGTCCTCGAAGCGAATCAGCCCAGGACAGGGTTCCCAAGTAGCCAAGGAGGGCAGTTTGGCACATGGACCCTACGGCCTATTTTCCTTTATTTGGAAAGTGTTCTAGTCTCATAGATAGCAAACTCTCCAGTGCATGTCCTTTTGAACCCGGAAAAACACAGGCTCTGGAGGTGAAAGAGAATCTGAATATGAGACACAGAGCTCGAGGGGTGTTCTCGAAAACAGGAGCAGTGTCCTGCGTGCAAGCCCATCATGGGCGTGTCAGCCGTGTGCTGCAGCCGCGCTGTAAGCCCCTCACCCACCAGGGCCGGCCCCCCCAGCCCCCCCCGCCCCCCGCCAAGTCCTCCAGAAGTCCATGCACTTCGCTAGTGCAGCCCCGACAGGTGTGGGGGTTTTCCTCCCGTTTTGTAATGCAAGCGCTTGACTTCTTGACTGCCCAGGCATCCACTTCAGAGAGGCATCCACTCGAAGAGGCCTATCTTGAATAAACACGCTGCTGCCGCCTGCGACCAGGTAAAGGGCTGGGCCACCCCCCACCACGGAGGCTCCTTGGTTTCCCAGATCTTGGCAGATTTTGATAACTGACCATATGGCCACGTGGTTTTTTCTTAAATTCCCACTCTTTTTTTTTTTTTTTTAAGATTTTATTTATTTATTTGAGAGAGAGAGAGCATGAGAGGGGGGAGGGTCCGAGGGAGAAGCAGGCTCCCTGCCGAGCAGGGAGCCCGATGCGGGACTCGATCCCGGGACTCCAGGACCACGACCTGAGCCGAAGGCAGTCGCTTAACCAACTGAGCCACCCAGGTGCCCTTAAATTCCCACTCTTATGTTTAAAATTCACCAATAAAGAGTGAGCCCTGAAAATCCCTAGGCCTCTCCCCTCAATCCCAATAAAAGTGGAACCCCAGGCACTCGCTCTCTCTACCCTCTACCCTCACCCTTGCTGTGTGGCCTCACGTGTGTTATTTCTAGGTCTGGTAAGTAATAAACCTTCATTTTTTCAAAGGTTCCTGATGGTTACTGCTGAAGTGTGTCTTGTAATTATAGTAAGAACTGCGAGGGCCAGTTTCAACCACAACATTGGTTATCGACAGGCAATGGCACACAGTTTCAGATCCCAAAGCCTATGCAGGAGTCCACCCCGAAAGGAAATGTTCCAGAAGCCTCAACCAGCCCTCACCTCCCTGCAGCAGCCCCCAGACCTAGGCGGCAATGTCAAGAGACAGCAGAGAGAGGGCACCTGGGTGGCTCAGTTGGTTAAGCGACTGCCTTCGGCTCAGGTCATGATCCTGGAGTCCCTGGATCGAGTCCCGCATGGGGCTCCCTGCTCGGCAGGGAGTCTGCTTCTCTCTCTGACCCTCCCTCCTCTCATGTGCTCTCTCTCTCATTCTCTCTCTCTCAAATAAATAAAAAATCTTAAAAAAAAAAAAAAAAAAGAGACAGCAGAGTGCAGTGGGGAAGAGCAGGGATTCAGACAGGCCTTGGCCGACATCTGAGCTCCAGGACTGATCAGCGAGGTGGCCCTGGGCAAGAGGCTTAACCTCCCGGGCCTCTACTTTCTCATCTGCAAGATGACGGTGATGATTGGGCCTGCCCCCCACCCCAAAGGGCTGGGCTGTGAAAGGAACTTCTCTAAAATCAGCAGCAGGCCTTTCTTGAGAAGCGGCTCCAGCCCTGTGCCCACTGCTTCCGAAGGACCCCCCCACACCACTTCCAGACATGCACACTCTTCCTTTGGACAGTGGGTCCCCAGGGCTCCCTCAGGAAAGGCCACGAGAGGGAGGGCGGGAGCCAGGCAGCCCTCTGTCCCAACAGCCAGCATCCTCAAGGAGTGGCCAGACGGGTGCTGCCGGCTGCCTGGGAAGGACAGAATGGAAACTCTGAGTGTTTCTGAAAAACGGCCCAGAAGCTGACAGCGCCGAGCCGAGGCTCTGGAAGCCCAGTGATGATGGGGAGTGGGGGGGAGCAGGGGGAGCACCGCTGACTCGCAGCAGGAACCCTTCTGAGCCCAAACGGAGCCAGCTCCAAAGGTGCACTGAGGACAGCAACTGCGAGCCGAGGCAGGGAGGCAGCCTTCGGAGGGCGGGGCCGCGGGAACCGCCCTGTTCCCCTGCCTGTTCCCCTGCCTGTTCCCCTGCCTACTCCCAGCTCACACGGGCTGCGGCCAGGTTACAACAAGGGAGACGGAAGCTCCGAGGGCAAGGGACCCTCGGGAGGGCCTCCTCACAAGCCCAGGGTCCCGCCTGCCCCAGGCTATTCCTCTGGCCGCGCCGTCTGGTCCTCGCCTTACCTTCCCCGGGACACGGCCCCTTCTGCTTGCTGTCTGCAAGGACAGCACTGCACGCGCCACCAGGCCAGCGCATGTTGTCCACCTGTTACCTGCCGCGTGCCAGTGCTTATACATGTCACTTCATTTAGTCCTTACCGCGGCCCTTTACAGCAGGCATTATTAAGCTTACTTTTCAGATGGGGAAGCAGGCTCGGGGAGGTTAGAGGTCTTGCTCGAAGTCACCCAGGAAATGACAGAGCTGGGATCGGAACCCCCAGCAGAGGCAGTTCCCTGACATCAGGCAGCCTCTGACAGGTGACACGGCCTGCAGTTTTGCCCCCACGTGCCTTCCACATACATCCGGCATCGAACACTTCCTGCATCAACCCCCTGCACCGCTCCCCCCTTCCCGGCCCCCTGCCCGGCACAGAGCTGAACACAGAGCAGGCCCTCCACACACACACTGGCCGCCTCCAAGAGCCCAGGCCACCACGGTGACATTCCTGGGTAATGAAACCTTTGCCAAGGCAAAGGGCCCGCGGCCCTACCCCACAGCACCCTGGAGATGCGTGCTTCCCAGGGCTGGGCAAACAAGCGATAAGCAGAGATAAGGAGATGACGAACGGGAGTGGGAAGGGACGCACGCCCTGGGCTGTGAGCAATGACAGTGACGGAACACCTGGGGTAGCACGTGAGGGGGAAATGCCGTCAGTGCTTTGCCTGTTCAACATCAAAGGGTCCTAGGGGCCCGGCCCGGCGGTTCTCAGGGACAATGACATCGGCACACACTACGTACCTACACAGCTGCACCGAGCTGACAGCTTTCATTTTTGCCAAATACAAACCTCTTAACATCAACAGAAAAAAAGGTGAAGACTCAGAAGAGCCAAATCTCTTTCACTTCGTGGAAATCTCACTTGGGGTCCGTAGGTGCCCCCTCTCACCCTGCCCTGGTATGGGATCCTAGGCTCTCATAGCAGGTTCATCTTCTGCTCGCCTCAGTTTCTGTTGCCACCGGCCTGTCCCAGGCCACCAGGAGCTCAGCACTTTGCACACAGTATAAACTGCAGAAATATCTCACTGATCTCAGGCAGCGAACTCGAACACATGGGTCACCAACCCATACATTTATTTATTTATTTATTTTTTAAGATTTTATTTATTTGCGAGAGAGACAATGAGAGACAGAGAGCATGAGAGGGAGGAGGGTCAGAGGGAGAAGCAGACTCCCTGCTGAGCAGGGAGCCCGATGCGGGACTCGATCCCGGGACTCCAGGATCATGACCTGAGCCGAAGGCAGTCGCTTAACCAACTGAGCCACCCAGGCGCCCAACCCATACATTTATTAAAAAAAAAAAACAACAAAACAGCTCGTAGGTCTTCCTTGTGACAAGAAATCAACCCATCTGCACTGACTATGGTCTCACTGGTTCATCATCAAGATGTAGATATGGATAAGGAACCCCTGCCTAGGATGTAGAAAGTTGGGGAAAACATTAAGCCCAACCTAACAAGAAAAAAACCTACAATCCTAAAGAATCATAACTTTCTTAAATCAGAGAACTGAAGTCACAAAACAAACAACTAACCTGAAATCTAAGGAAAGAGAGGCTCTTCTAAGGAAACCGAAGTGAGAGCATCAACTCACCTCTGGCAAAGCATGGGAGGAAGGGACACGGAGTGCTACACAGTGGGTGAGAAGAACGGAGTTAAGCCAACACACTGCTAGAGGCTGAGTGTAGGGAGGGTGAGAGTGAAGAACCCCTGGGAGCCACGGACACAAGGGGGAATTTGTGCCCACCCACAGGTTTCTCATAGACTTCCACTGGGCGTTCATGAAAAAGACTGGGGGCAGGGCAGGAGATGGGAGAAAACCATCCTTGAGGGTGCAGACCTGGAGGAAGGGAGCGGGCACGAAACCTTTCTCCCTACAAAACAAAACCTGTAAGCTACTGGGAAGAGAGCAAAGAAAGATAAAAATCCTCTGCCCTCGGTGGGAGAGGGAAGAAACCATCCTGAGCCAAGATCACTCGGGCCTCCTATGGCTGAGGGAGGGGATGGACTACTAAGAATGCCCTACTACTGAGACCCAGGGATGTAAGGCCTGCCTAAGACTGAAGCTGGGGCCAGCACAACAGAGAAGACCTGCAACAAAGCCAGCCAGCACCAAGAACCAAGGACCAGCAGCCTACTGCTGGGGTAGGGGTGAGAGCATGGAAATAGATGCCCTCTGAGGCACAGGCCCCAGAGGAAGGTTGATAGCTGGGGATGGAGCAGGAACACTGAGAACAATCCTCCTACACCCAGGCCTCACCCTAAGTACACAATAACACTAAACTCAGCTCAACTCCTGATAAGACTATTTACTTCTGTCTCTACTATCCTAACCATGATGTATGCATTTAATCAAAAATTATGAGACATACAAAAAGGCAAGGAAAAAAACCCCACTGTCAGACAGAAAGCAATCAGCAGCGGCGCCTGGATGGCTCAGTCGGAGCGTCTGCCTTCAGCTCAGGTCATGATCCTGGAGTCCCGGGATTGAGCCCCACACTGGGCTCTGCACTCAGCAGGGAGCCTGCTTCTCCCTCTGCCCCTCCCCACTCATGCACGCACGCTCACGCACTCTCTCTCTCTCTCAAATAAATAAAATCTTAAAAAACAAGGGGGGGGGGCGCCTGGGTGTCTCAGTCGTTAAGCGTCTGCCTTCGGCTCAGGTCATGATCCCAGGGTCCTGGGATCGAGCCCCACATGGGGCTCCCTGCTTGATGGGAAGCCTGCTTCTCCCTCTCCCACTCCCCCTGCTTGTGTTCCTGCTCTCACTATCTCTCTGTCAAATAAATAAATAAAATCTTAAAAAAAAAAAAAAAGCATTCAGCAGAATCAGATGACTTTGACATTGGCACTATCAGATATAAAATTTAAAATAACTATGACTAGTATGTTAAAGGTTGTATTGCAAAGTGTGAACAACACACATGGATAGATGGGGAATTCCACCAGGGAGGTAGAAATTATAAGAAAGAGTCCATGAAAATGCTAGAAATCGGAAACCCAGTAACAGAGAGGAAGAATGGCTTTGACGGGCTAATTGGTAGGCTCAGCCCAGCTGAGGAAAATGAATCAATGTCCTTCAACATTGATCAATTCCTCAAACTGACACAATGCGGGGGGGAACCCCAGAACAGAGCATCCATAAACTGTGAGACAATATCAAATTGTCTAACATGTGTGACTGGAATCCCAGAAGGAAAAGAGAGAGAAAAGAGACATTTCTTATAGAGCAAGTTTGGTGGTAGCAAATTTTCTCAGCTTTTGTCTGAAAAAAAGTCTTTATTTCTCTTTCATTTTTAAGAGGTATTTTTGCTAAGTACAGAATTCTGGGTTGACAGTCTTTTTCTTTCAATACTTTAAAAATGTTACTCCAATGACTTCTGGATTGTATAGTTTCATATGAGAATTCTTCTGTGGTTCTTACCTTTGATCCTCTGTATACAATGTCACTTTTCTGTCTACCTTCAAGATTTTCTCTTAATCTTTGGTTTTCAGAAGCTTGAATGTAATTTGTGCAGAGTTTGTTTTTGTTTTTTATTCAGCCTTTTTTCCTTTTTCTGAGCTTTTTAGATCTGTGGTTTGATGCCTTTCATTAATTTTCAAAAATCCTTGGCCATTATCTTTTCAATAGGACCAAAAATCATGAAATGTGTTATTACTTTCCTACAGTTGCTCTAACAAATTGTCACACTTGGTGACTTAAAACAACAGAAATTTACTCTCTCTGTGTTCTGGAGGCTAGAAGTCCAAAATTAAGGTATCAACAGGGCCCCCTTAGTGCTTAGTGGAAGCACTAAGAGAGAATCCTTTCTTGCCTCTTTCAGCTTCTGGTGGCTCCAGGATTCCCCGGTTTATGACTGCAAAACTGTAGTCTTCTACCTCCATCTTCACATGGCCTTTTCCTCTCTCCATGTATCTCTTGTAAGGACACTTGTCATTGGATTTAAGGCCAACCCAATAATCCAGGATAATCTCATCTCGAGATTTATCTTAACTTCATTGGCAAAGACCCTCTTTCCAAATAAGATCACACTCGCAGGTTTTGGGGGTCAGTCAGGACAGACATATTTTTGAGGAGGCCACCATTCACCCCACTACAAAATGCTTAGATATAAATCTAACAACATATATGCAAAATCTGTACACTGAAAACTATAGTACACTGATGAGTAGAATCAAAGAAGACCAATATCGATGAGGAGATATACCATGTTTGCATACTGAAGGCTCAATTTTGCTGAGATATCAGTTCTCTCTGAAATCAGCTATAGGAAACAAGAAGCCGATTCTAAAATTGATATGAAAAGGCAAAGCAACCAGAGAAGTCAAAAAAATTTTGAAGAAAAGAAGAAAATTAGAAAAATCACATTACCTGATTTTAAGACTTAGTTTAAAGCTACAGCAATCAAGACAGTGTGGTACTGGTAAAAAGAGAGATGCATAGATCAATGGAACAAATGCAGTCCAGAAATATACCCACAGATATCTGGTCAATTAATTTTTAACAAAGGTACACAAACAACTTAGTAAAGACAGTTGCTGGAACAACTGGATATCCATATGTAAAAGAATGAACTTTGGTACATACTTTGTACCACATATAAAAAATAACTAACTCAGGGCACCTGGGTGGCTCAGTCGTTAAGTGTCTGCCTTCGGCTCAGGTCATGATCCTAGGGTCCTGGGATCAAGCCCCATGTCGGGCTCCCTGTTCAGGGGGGAGCCTGCCTCTCCCTCTCCCTCTGCTACTCCCCCTGCTCTCTCTCTCTCAAATAAATATCTTTTGAAAAAAAAAAAATCACAGTAAGATACCAATATACACCTAGTAGAATGGTCTAAAGTTAAAAAGCCAAAAATACCAAGTGTTGGCGAGGAGGTAGAGAAATTCAAACTCAAGACACTGCTGGGGAGAATGTAAGATGGTACAACCACTTCAGAAAAGAGTCTGACAGTTACTTGAAAGGCTAAATATACACTTGTTATGTCCCAGCCATTCCACAGCTAGGTATGTGTCCAAGAGAAAGGGAAATATATGTCCGTATAAAGATAAGTACATAAAAGTTAACAGCAGCTTTATTTGTAATAGCCGAAAATTGAAAATAATCCAGATGTTCACCAACAGGCAGATAAACAAATTGTGGTGTACACATTCTATGGAGTACTACTCAGCAATAAAAAGAAATGAACTATTGATACATGTAACAACATGGGTGAATCTCAAAATAATTAGGCTAAGTGAAAAAAAAAAAAAAAGACCAAAAAGAATAATATAACTACATGATTCCATTTACATCAAATTCTGAAAAACACACCGATTTGTAGTGACAGAAAGCAGATTAGTGGTTGCCTATGGCTGGAGGGGGAAGGAAAAGATTGATATAAAGAGGCAAAAAAGAATTTTTGGTATGATGGGAATATTCTGTACTTTGATCATGGTGGTGATTAACTGTACATGTCTGTCCAAACTCATAGAGCAATTCACTTTTTTATTTTAGAGAGAGAGAGACAAGGCATGCAAGTGGGGGGAGGAGCAGAGGGGGAAGGAAAGGAAGGGGGTAAGGAATCCCAAGCAGACTCTGCGCTAAGCACAGAGTCTGATTATGTGGGGCTCAATCTCATGACGCTGAAATCATGACCTGAGTTGAAACCAAGAGTCAGATGTTTAACCGGCTGAGCCACCCAGGCGCCCCAGCGGTTCATTTTTTAAAATGGTGAGGGCGCCTGGGTGGCTCAGTTGGTTAAGCGACTGCCTTCGGCTCAGGTCATGATCCTGGAGTCCCGGGATCGAGTCCCACATCGGGCTCCCTGCTCGGCAGGGAGCCTGCTTCTCCCTCTGACCCTCCCCCCTCTCATGTGCTCTCTGTCTCTCTCATTCTCTCTGTCTCAAATAAATAAAATAAAATAAAATAAAATAAAATAAAATAAAATGGTGAATGCTGAGGCGCATGGCTGGCTCAGTCAGTAGAGCATGCAACGCTGGATCTCAGGGTGGTGAGTTCAAATCCCATGTTGGACGTAAAGCTTACTCAAAAAAAAAAGAATGAATAAATAAAATGGTGAATGCTACGATTTGTATGTTAATAAGCCTGACTTAAAAAAAAAAAGATGCAGTTACAACTGAAATACCCCCAGAAACCCAACCTGCCCATCACATGACACTGCACTTGACATTACCCATCACGGCCACTCTGTACTCAAGGTGAAGATCACTAGCTCTCCATTGGACATCACCAATGGGCAAACCCCCAGGCTAAAGACCCCAGGAGAGGCCCATGAGGCCCACCACTGGCCTGGGGATTACAGTTCCCAGATGCAGAAAACCAGCTCACGTTTCAGGGCAGTTCAATTCCCAAAGCCTCAGTCTCCCTGGTCATCAGTGGAGGTCCCCAGGCAGCGGCCACCCCGTCTGTGGAATGTCAGGCCCCAGCCGCTCAGGGTCCCTATGCAGCTTGACAGTCAGGAGCAAGCAAGGTCTGCACACACCTGGCCAGCAGCCAGCAGTGGTCGGAGATTTACCATAAAGATGCTGTGAGCTGATGTGACCGAACACCCCGCTCTGGTTAAGTGGGGTGGTCAATTATTAACACCTGCTCAAGGTGGAAATTTCTCCTTTTCTTTTAATCTCTAACACCGGACCTTGCCGCCTGGTCAGCCTGTTCTGGAAACAAACTGTGTCACAGACAAAAGCACCCAGGAACTGGTCCACGGCTTGACTCTGGGCCAGAAAGGGGAGAGGAAGGTGACTGGGGCCCAAGATCTGGGCTGTTTCACTGGTACCCAACTGGTAAAGAACCAGGCGGCAGTCTGGCTGGCCATGGCCCACTTAAAACACCAAAGCGTGTCAGTGTGTTTCCAAAGCAGGACTGAGCACAAAACTGGAAGAAATGGACAGACACACACACCATGATTCAATCTTTTCAACTTAATCTTTCATTCAACTGCTCATCGCATAGTCTGCTAAGTGAGGGTGCAGAGATTTGTGGACACATTTCTTACCGTCTTTGCCTTGGGCCTTTGGCTCTGACAATTTGCCCTCATGAAAAGTTAATGGGTGTCTATGTCTGCCTGCCTCTGTTTGCTAAACCTGATCCTGGCCAGGAGAGCAGAAAAGAGGACAGAGCTCACTTGAGCTCACACTTCTCTCCAGCTCTTCAAGTGGAAAAAAGGCACGGCCGTTTTCTCGAATCGGAGCTCTAAAGAAACCTGGTACTGTATCCACCACACATATTTGTGGACTAGATATACAACAGCCTTGTTTGCCCTATAATTTAGAGTTCCGGCCTGGAGTCCAACAAGAGAGAAAACTTCTGGTTCTAAGCATAGCGCTGAACCCAAGAGGAATTCTGGTGTCTTAAAATCATCTAATTGTTCGACAATCTTGCCAATGTTCTTCCAAGCCAGCCTAAGTATGAGTATGGGATTTGGTTACCGTGTTGGCTTTTATCTAGAGCATGAATGTGCAAGGGTATTTTCGTGTGTTCCCCATAGCAGGCTCCCAAGGAGGGCAGGGTGCTGGGTCACCTGTGCACACAGAGGGAGCCAAGAGGCTCAGGGACACAGGGCTTGGGGCCAGCAGGGCAGCCTCTGAACTGAATTAAACGCTCTATGACAACGGATCACATTTGGGTAAGAGCCATCCCTTGACCCCAGGCCCCCACTGACCGGAAGGGGATAGGGTGTCCTCTGAACTAAGAATTGTGAAGGGGTTGAAGGATGGGTGTAAAATGGATGAGGGATACACATGCTTGACCCATTCTGGGACTCCAGGTAGCTCGGCCCACTCACCCCACAGTCCTCTTCTCAGAGAGTGGTCCCTTTGAGGCGAGTGGCATCCTATCATACCTGGGTCAGTCATAGACCTGCCTGGCACGTTGGGAGATGCTAAATGCACAAACCAAGGAACCCCATCTCCTCACCCAGGCTCAAAGCAAGACTGAGGCCTCTATACCCAGGCTCGAACACCACTCCTGGGCTCCACCCCTAGTGACCTCCAGCTGCCCCCCGGCCACACTCTCCGAGAGTTTCCAAGTATCTCCCCCTACACAAGAGGGCTGATGTATAAAGCCAAAGTTTTCAAAGGAGTGAAAGGATTGCCCTGATGAGCAGGAACTGGAAAGTCATTCCAATATCCAAATATGCCCCCCAGAGAAAACAGTGGAGCCGGGAAGGTCTGCCTCACCGCAGTGGCATACCCAGGTGACGGGAGCTCTGAGGGGAGAAAGGAGCAAGGATGAGCGGGGGAAGACCTGGCAACTGCAAATGGGTGGAGGCCACGAGAGAGCAAGCAGGCCATCATGCAGCGAGAACTTTCCTTGGCACAGAGGGGGCCCCTGGCCCTCCTCCCTGGAGGGGTGCTGAGAGAGCAGGAAAACGCCCCAGGCCTTTAGGGGCTGATGCCCTCCAGGCCCTCATACCTGGCATAGCCAGAAACACACACAGGTGGGCTACAAGGCAGAGCCGGGGGCCAGTGACAGGGACCAGAAGAAGGAAGAGGGCAAGAGTGGGGTGGAGTTGTCCACACAGCCCGAGGAGGCCTCAGGAGAAGGCAGGCCCATCATGGGCCTGTGCTTGGGCCAGAGAACACCTGCTGAGTCTGCCCCGGAGCTCCTGGAGCAGACGTGGCCCCTGGAGCACTTGCACAAATGATGCTATTGACAAGCAGAGAAGCCGTCCCGCAGCCTCCCTGGCGGTGTATGACCATTCCCTCCAAACACGACCTGCTTCTTCCAGGGCCAGCTCTTGCTCAGTTCCATCCCACAGATGTGACCACAGGCCCACTCGGGGCTGGGCGCTGAGCGCCTTAGGGTCACCTGTCCCCTCGGAGACAGAAACACCCACCCTCCCACTGCAAACACCTGAACCATGGCACCCGGGGAGGGAGATGAAGCCCAAGGACTGACTGGAGATTTTCTTTTAAAGAATTAGACTGCTATGAACTAATTTTAGACTTAGAGAAAAGTTGCAAAAAATAGTACAGAGAATTTCCATATATCCCTCCCCCAGGCTTCCCCAGCGCTAACATCTTACATAACCATTAGGACAATGATCAGAGCAGGAAATTAACCCCGGGACAATACCATTAACCAAACTAAGGGCCCCAGGTGAGCTTCACCAGTTTTTCTACTAATGTCCTTGGACCCTGCTGTTCCAGAATCCCAACCAGGACCTCACGCTGCATTATTTCTCCTTGGTCTCCTACAATCTGGGTCAGGTCCTCAGTTTTCCCTTGTCTTTCATGACTTTGACATTTTCGAAGAGTACTGATCCATTCTGCTGTCATATGTCCCTTGATGTGGGTCTGTCCCGATGTTTTCTCATGATCGGGAAGAGGTTATCCATTTTTTGACGAGAACACCACAAAAGAGAACCGCCTGACATCGCAGAACTCGTGTGGACAGGACGTATTATCAGTGGCGTTGACCTTGACCGATGGTGATGACCTCTCTGCCAGGCTTCTCCAATGTGAAAATACATCTTTCCCTGTGTAGTTCATCTTGGCTTTTAAAATGTGGCTTTTTAAAAGGGAATGTGTTGCTGTCATTACAAACTCTGCGCCGTCAGCCCAGCCTGCTGATGGCTGCAGCTGCCCCACAGATGAGAGGCAGCTAATGAAGATGAGCAGCAGAGCCGATGTCTCTAGAAGACGCCGAAGCTCTCGGTGACAAAGAGGAACAGTAGCAGTTTATTTATAGATCCACTTGAAGACAGCTCATTGTAACTACTGGGGTTGAATTTTTAAAACCTCGGGAACAAAGGCTGGCTATTTTAAACTCTCCTTGCACTTAGTTCAATGGAGAGTGTCAGAGGCACCGACCACACCCGGGCATCACTCCCAAGCTCGGCAATTCAGAATTTGTGTAGCATCTCAGGACACGAGTGCAGCCTGCCAAGACAGATAACCGCCACCGGCTCTGCCTGCCCTGCAGAGGCAGCGGGCCTCTTATGGGCCAAAGTCCTCACCCCCAGGGAGGAGTCGAGGGAGGCTACATCCCACGGGGTCTCTCAGCCTCCCCCTCCTGGAAAATTAACTTGCACACAGCTGTTGTGAACCAAGGTTACATCTCTCCCTGCCTCCCCCTGCAGGCTCCAAAGAGGGATAGCGCCCTCCAGCGGATGCCTGCCCCAGGACAGCCGGCACTAGCTGACACATCTCCAGGCTGGAACAAGGGTGTCCTGGAGCTCGCAGGATACAAATGTCCCGGAGGACAGTGGGAGAGTGGCACCCTGGAGCTCCTCCTGCCCCCAGCCCAACTGTGCCTCTAGCCAAGACTGCTCGATCTCTCCAGGCACCAGAACCATGGTGGGGAAGGGAGTCGTGGGTTTTCTCAAAGCCTCCCACGTCCTTATTTGAACAAAAAGCACAGAGCCATATTCTTGACACAATGTGGAAAAATGTGAGTATGGACTATGCATTTGATAGTAAGGGATTATTAATTTTGTTGGATGTGACAAGAGCACTGCAGTTATATAACCAAGAAAAGTCTTTATTTAGGGTAAAATAATGTATCTGGGATTAAACAAAAATACTCCAACTCTTCTAAAAAAAATGGGGGGAGGGAGATGAACAAAATAGACTGGCAAAATGCTGAAGCTAGATGAAAGATACATGGGGGTCTGTTACACTATCCTCTCTACTTTCTGTGTTAGCTTGAAATTCTCTACAACATAGAGATTTTTTGTTTTATTTAGTAAAAAAGAAAAAGCTCCCAGGTGCCTGGAATGAGCTGTGGAGCTGAGGCCAGGCGAGTGAGACCCCAGGAAGAAGCTGAGGACGTGTCCCCAGCCTGGTGTCCTAGCATTTGCAAGCACAGGAGGCAGGTTTGTCTGAATCCGTCAATGTTCAGGCCGGTCTTTGGCACTCTGCCACAGAGAAATCCCCCAATGGCACCACAGGCATTCTGTGAACCCTGCAGCAATGTCCACACCGCCAAAGAAACTAATTTTAAGATAATCCCCATGGAAACCATCTATTCTGATTTTTTCCATGGTAACCGATGAGAACACAAACACAAGCACTATCTAACACCCTTACACCACATGGGCCAATGCTGCCATCCAATCTGGAGAATTCAAGCTGCAAAGGGCTTTTTTCCACTGAAAATGAGAAGTACTGAAACTTCTAGTCCAGACATGCAGATTCTACCACCTCCATTGCCCAGTCACTGCCCATTCCACCCCATGCACCTGCCCCCAAACTGACAAACCAGGCCAGAAAGTGGTTTCCTTCATTTAACCTAGGACCATCAAAAATACCAAAAGAGCCAGAGCCTGCCTCTTGCCTCATGGGCTCAACCCATGCTGCCCACAGACTGCAGGCATGTGTCCACTGAGCTCGGATTTCCAGAACATTCTGTGTTCTGGTGATAGGCTGGGCACCACATAGAGACCAAGGCCCCAGCCCTCCGGGGAGACAACAGGCCAGCGAATAACTGACTACAGGAAAGAGGAGCTGCTCCAGCAAGGAGAGCGCTCCGGCAGGTGGGGCGGGAAGAATTCACAAGCTGCGGGGCCTCCCGGTGAAGGAAGGCTGCATGGAGGAGAGGTCATCTGGGAAGAAGTAAAACAGCTGAGTCGAGTTCTGCTAGGGAACAGGGGGCAGCCCAAAGAATCATAGTCAGACTTAAGCAATGGGGTCTCTTTTCCACTCATCGTGGCTCATTTCCTCCATTTTCAGGTTTCTGGGTTTGAAAAGATAGCACGGAACTAGAGAAGACACTCAGATCCCAACAGCCTCAGTAGGTGCCACCCTCTCTGGCTTGCAACCATACGTGGTCTCTGTTGGCTCTCCTGGGAAGAAGACTCATTAGCATGGCCTGACAGCGCTGTAGATGCTTGTCACCACTGTCAGCAAAAAGGCAGTGTCACAGCTGTGGTCCTGGGTCACGTGTGCCTTGTAGTAAAACATCACGATACATCACGATATCAGGACCCCACCACTGCCCACTGTCTTGCTCATTTCCCCATGTGCAACGTGGACTCTCCACTGACCTTGAACCCGCACTTTGGGTGCCAGGGGGAAAGGAAAACCTCAAACAGTTATGAGACCCTTGAAAGAGATAACAGAGCTCTGAAAGCTGTGTGCGCATGCCCAGGTTTATGCTCCGGATGTGTCCCCAAGCACGCAGAGCGAGAAGCAAGGGCCCTCCGGGTCCTGTGTGGATTCCAGAGTCAGGTTCTTTGATCTTGCTGACACTGTGAATGTCTTACCATGCCTTGCCTGGGGTTTCCGAGACCATGCCTCCTGTTGGTTTAAGTCATTAAATAGGCTCTCCTTCCTAAGCATCGTGTCACTCTCCTCTGGATAGGAGGAATGGATGAGAATTTTCCAGGGGCAGGAAACTACCACTCCAAGGGGCCACTCCGAGAAGGGTGTACAGCCTCTGTCCCCTCCTACAGTCCCATCCTCTCACCGCCACTGCTGTTACCGCTGTTTTGGGACTTGGTCCTGTTCTTGTTACCTGGAGGCACTTCCCCAAAAGGCTCCAAAAAGCAGACCTTCACCTGAGGCCTTAGATGTTGAGCCACTAGCCCCCAGGTCATCTCACGCTCAGGGGCCAGAGACTCTCACCCGCCAGCTTCCCTAGAGGCCCCGCAGGCTCTGGAGGATGGGGGCTGATGGAGACACCCACTTATGAGGGCAGGAGGCAGGGGCACTGAGGACAATAGGCAGGTGGTTCAAGAGCAGGTCACTGGACTGGTGCAGCGGCACTAACGGGGGGAACGGGAGCCGAGACGGGAAGACCGGCAGCAGAGGCCCACGGAGGGCTGCACTGGGTACCATCCTCGCCCCAGTGAATCCTGGCTGGTAATAAAACCATCCATCTGCTTGCCGTCGTAAGCTGAGCCCAGTGGGTGCCTCTAGGTTTAAAGAGCCCACAGGGAAGCGCTGGGATTTCTTTTACCACTAGACTGAGATTAGAACCAAAGCCATAGTACTTTTCCTCTTTTGGAAAGAGGCGGACTACAATTCTCCAAAATGGGCTGAAAGGGACCCCAGTTCTCCAAGTGCTTCTCCCAAACTGTAATCCCCACGAGCCATGGAAACTTCCCAAGATGGTCAGAGACTCTCTTCTTCCCCCTATGTCCCTGCCCAGGAAGCCATGGTCACAACCGGCTAGACTGTTTTCCAGCAGGCCAGTGACTCTCAGAGTGGGTCCCTGGACCATCGACCATCCTTACCAAGTCAGACACTCTGGGGATGGCGCAAGCTGTGTTTAACAAGCCCTCAGGGTGATTCGGAAGTGCACTGAGGTTTGAGAGCCACGCGAGAGGCTTATTGCAATCCACGTGAAACGGTCAAAGGCCTGTCTCCTTGCTGCACTGCCAAAGGCGACTTCCCCCTTCCAGTAAACACAGTCACTATTTAACATGCTCCTGGTAGCAGCCCTGACCCACCTCCCAGTAAACTCAGTTGTTGCCTCTGGAAGGAAAAGGAGAGGGGATCTGGCCTGCTTCCCAAGAGTGGAGGCAACAGGTCAGAGCCTGAGGGATGGGCCCAGCCCCCCATGCTGATCCCCAGGCCCAGGGTGCCCCTCTGCAGGGAGCATCGGAATCTTTGGTGCTCCTAGACTTGGCACAGCCAAGTTACCCCCACCCCCCTGGCCACTGTCCAAGGATGCTCTGACTCCACCAGGAACTTTCTCTAAAAATTGTAGCTTGGTAACAAATATTGAATCTTCTTTGTTTCTATTCTCCTCTGTCTTCCCGCTGAAACTAAGAAGTCCAGAGCACTTTCCATGACTTCCACTCTGGTAAAGGTGAGGAAAATGCAACCTGAGTGTGAAGTGAGGCATCTGGTCTGGGGGCTGCTGCCACCCAGAGTCAGCAAAGGCCGCTGTGACCAGCCTACCCTGCGCCTGCAGGAGGGTCTTTGACACAGTGAGCCGGGAAAATGGAAAATGCCCAAAGGATGTACCGTAGGCTGGGGTGGGAAGAAATCTGAGTACAGAGAAGCAAGACGAACTGCCTGAGGTTACAGGACACACTTGCCACATCAGGCCAGGCTCCAGCTTCATCATGGATCAGCAAACAGGCACAGTATAGCTCTTAACACTGCCAACCAAGTGGTTACAGGCTGTCAGGAGTCTGGACCCCATGAAACCAGCCCTCTTCCAAGATGCCTAAGTGCCTGGGCCTATCCCGACTCACCTGCTGACAAGAGCCCCTTTTACTAGTCCTGGGAAATTCAGAGCCAGAATCAGGGTCAGTTGAAGAAAGGAGAGGCTCCCTTCTAAGACACATAAATCTGGGGTTCACTCTTGCTGTAAACACCCACAATGCCCTGTCTGCCAAGCATCCCCTCGAATCCATACCTATCCCCACTACTGAAAACAAATGCCAGCCAGAAATCTGTTCTCAACAAGAGACCCCAGTCCTCCATGTTCCCAAACAGAGGGAAATCCATAAGGCAGTGGAAATGGACCCCAACCCCTGCCTCAACTCTGACTCCTCAGACTACATGCCTGGGGTGAGAACCCAGGAGCCTCAGATCCTCAGCATGGAGTAAGATCCAGTGCCACGACTGGAATTGGAGCCCAAGAACCCTTATGTCAAGCCCACACCTGGGTAGCACCCCAAAACAGAAAGCAGGAGTGGAAGCATGGGTGCAGGAGGTGGCTGGGGCTTCACCCTTAGAACCAGAGGAACTAGGAAGAAGAAAGAGGGAAGGCTGAGCCTTCAGGTCAGGTATTCTTGGCTAACCTCACCTCCTCCTCCTGGGGACAGTTCTAGCACTGAGGCTCTGGGGGTCCCAGCCACTTTGCTTTGAGGAGTCATGGAGGTGGCAGAGGAAGAGAAGCCTGTTTCCATTCACCTCATGGATTTGCCTTTTCATCTGGGAGCACAGAGGACTTGGGTCTCTCACCAAGAAGCAGAACCAGTTCCTGCAAGGGTCTAAAACCCTCACCAGACCTCACAAAGACGACCTGCAGAGAGGAGTCAACATTGAAAATTATCTCAGTCAGAATCACCCCCTCTACTGCATGTTGTCCCCCAGCTCAGCAAGTTGGGAACACACAATCACCCCAACCGGGCAGGGGGCTCATCCTGCTCTCAGTCTGACAGAGGAAGGAAGAGGAACATTTTAAAAATAGCTAAAGCTTGGTGAGCACTTGCCATGTGCCAGACACGGTTCCAAGTGCCTGCCTGGCATGTACCACCTCGTGAAAGCTCATGAAGGAGGGCCGGGCGTCTCCCCATCTGAGGTTGAGGGGCCCCAGAATTCAAGGTTACTGTCTGAACTGGAGGGTAGCCAGCCTTGAGAACTCAGGAAGCAGTTTTCAGTTTTCCTGAATTACCTGGAATTCTGCATTCTTCCCCTCCCACCCCGCCCAGCACAACCTTCCTTCGCAATTGCATAATGGGCTCTCAGGTGTTTGGAGGAAAGGCAAGAAGAAGAGTAAATCGGAACAAACGCATCTTTGCTATTAAAAGTGGTTTTAAAATGCTTCTGTGGTTGAGGCAGAAATCAGCCCTATGGCAGCTGGGCTTGGGGAGCAGGGGCCAAATCCAAGGTCAGCCAAGACACAGTGACCCTGATGCATCACAGGCTGGCCCCAAAGCACTAACGGCAGGAGGGAGCTAGAACCTGAGTGGCTGAGTGCAGAGAGGACGAAGGGAGGCCTGCACTGCTGCACAGGGCAGAGGTGAGCACTAGACCCTTGAAGACAGCAGCACGAGCACCTGCTGCAGACGACTTGCAGGGCCCACCCCTTGCCCCCACACATGCCCCTCTGGGAGGCACTCATCTGCCCACAGCAGCCCTCCCGACCTTCCTCCAGCCTTGCAGCATGTCACAGGGCAGAACGTGGAGCTTCCTGGCCACCCTCAGCCCAGCTATTAGGCTGGAGTCCTTCCTCTGCAGCCTTCCAAGCAGAAAAAGCTCCCCAGCCACAGCCCTAAATGCTCTCCTCCACAACTCAGCCAGGAATAGAGGGAAAATGGAACCCATTATTCTCATTCTGAAGGGCTGGGAAATGGCTTGTGCTTTTCAACATGAAATGTGCCTAAAAATAAGCTGTGAATTTCAACCAGAGGTTGAAAATAGCTCTGGCAGTGAACAGAGCTCTGTTCAGAGTGAGCTCAAGGATGGCCTTCATTCCAAGAGTGAGAGCTGAATGCTGCAGTCCGAGCAGGGGTCCTGGGCAGGGGGCTTTCCAGGGCAGAGGGGCCGTCACTTGCTCACAGGGCTGCCCTTGCCATGCTCCACTGGTGGAGGCCTGCCCTCCAGCTTTAGAACGCCATACACTATGAGACACACGGTACCTGAGTTGATGGCTCCGTAAGATCCTCAAATGCCCAGGTGTGTCTCGGGCAGCTTTAGGGCCTCAGGCCCAGGGGATAAACAGAGCTAGAGGGGGAGAAGGTCATAGCTGAGCCAAGCCACCCTGGCCAGCCACCAAACCACTCACCAGTTACTATCTCAGAGCCAGGAAAGCCAGCAGGCAGGAAGGGCAAGAACACATCCAATGGTAAGTAAAGGAAACCAAGTTGCTAAAGGTCTTTTTTGTTGTTCACCATCACCTCTGGAAGATTCCAAAGTTTGACAGGCCAAAACGACATTTCTATACAATAGACTTCTATTAGAAACAGTCTAGAGACCTGAGCCCCAGCTGCCGGGGGGAGCCCAAATCTGGCCCAACTGAGCAGGGGCAGGAGCTCGAGTCATCACACTCGGGGCCGCGCTCCGCCTGCCACAGCAGCCCTGACCCCCCCACATTCCTACACTCCTCCTGCCACTGCAATCACTTCCTTTCTGGGCTCACTCCCGAGGCAGGAGTTAGTGTAGTGATTCTCCACTGGGGGCCATTCTGCCACCCCCCCCCCGGCCCCGGAAGAGATCTGGCAATGCCTGAAGACATTTTGGGTTGTCACAATGAACAGGGGGTGGGGAGTGCCACCGGCAGCTAGTGGGGAGAGGCCAGGGATGCCGCTAAACATCCCGCAAGGCCCAGAACAGCCCCCGTAGCAGCCAAGGCTGGGTCCGCTGGAGGGGCGGGAACTCATCGGATGCACCCGTTCCTGGCACGTGGCTGCAGGGCACCTGGGCTTCCGAGGCAGCTGAGACACTCTGGCCAGCCATGGAATCGGTCACCAACTCAGTGCCAGGGAAGCCCCAGGGCAGGAAAGGTGAAACTATACTCATCAGTTTCCCTTCCCACCACAGGGGCAAACCTAACCGCTGGCCAAGGCTGGACCAACTGGCTTCCCTGGGCATGCAGGGCTGAAAGAACTCCATGGACGACAGTGGTGATGGCTGGACAACAGTGTGGATGTACGCTCTGGCATGGGTGTGTGTCTGCATGAGGGGCCATAAACCTCCTCAGCATCCCAATGGGACTTGTGACAAATAAGGGAAAAGCCATAAACCACAATTTTAGGACTCATAAGTCAAGTCACTGCGCGGGTTAGCAGAGTTCATCTACGTCCCACATGGGCTCCTCAGAGCCTGCCTAGGAAAGTACTCAGGTCCCACTGTAGAAACAGAGGTGTGGGAAGAATGGGTGCTTTGTCTGGGACCACACAGCCAGGACTCAGACCCAGTTCTCTGACCCCAGAGCCCATATCCTTACCCCTGTGTGAGCACCACGTGGCGATGCCCAGTGGAACTGTGGCTATAGCTCTGTCGTGGGCCAGGAGGTAGTATGGGAACACACGGTTTTCCTGAGCACCAGTAAGCTATTCACCCATCCATGCCAAACCCTGCCCTGTCCTGCTGGTTTCCCCCACCCTGAAGGCCTTCCTGCTAGATTATCAGGCCCCACAGCTCTGGGACACAAGGCTGCTCCATACCCCTTATCTGAGCAGGACTGAAGGGACAACAGGCAGCTTGTCCAAGCCTCCTGCCTAATAACCACAAGAAAAGGAATATGGCATTCTCCCTTTGCTGGTGATTACTAACCATTCCCAAGAGGCAGGTGGAAGTGCCCTCTCCTGGGACAGGGAGAGAGCTGCCAGGCAGCCCTCTGCCGCCTACAGTTACTAGCTTGAGTAAGGGGGGCCAGTGTGGTGAGCCCCCAGGTCCAGGCATCCAGGTGGGTGACTAAGCCCCAGGCGTCTCATCTGAGAATGAGAGTAGTACCTTTACCCGCCCAGCCTGGGCTTGGCTCACTGTAAATGCCCAGCACATGGGGAGCTGGAAAGGAGATGGCACTCACCCCACAGGATCCAGTCCTGCAGTTTTTGAAAAATGCCTTTCTAGGCAGAAGACCAAACAGCAGCAAGCAGACCGCCATGCAACCCAGTCATCCCCACCAGACCCAAAAGCTGAGAATCGCTACTCATTAGCAAATGTGGAGAGAGAACAAAACCTCCCGGCCCAGAGCAACCCTAGGAAGAAAAGCTTTAAATCTCAACCTGGCCTATTCCTAGAAGTAGCCCCAACACACAGAATGGGGCTGTGTGTGCGTGTGTGTGTGTGTGTGTGTGTGTGTGTGTGTGTGTGAGGCTAGGGTGGGGGATCCCTCCGCTGGAGCCAAAGAAAGGCCAGGATGGACTCAGAGGCTTCCTGGTTCTATTCTGGGCCAGCCTTGACTTGCTGGAGGCCTCGGGCAAGCCACTTCCTGTTGTTCAGGCCAGTTTCCGTGGGTGGGAGAGGCTACACTGCCTCCAGGGTCCAGGAGGGAGCGATTTAAACAGCCGGCAGCCACTGGGGCTTAAAACCCTCAGGGCTCCACATCCTTGGCTTGAAAGCTTACTTCAGCCAAAGCGGAACGCGACTTTATTCAATGAGATCATATCAGTTATCAAATTTTTCCCCAAAACTATTTGTCAAAAAATATCATTAACTATTTGAATTCAGGAACACTAAATGCCCTTTTACCGACAAAGGTACTAAAAATGGTTTGTGGCTGAGGAACTTCCTTTCCATAGTGTAAAAAAAAAAAAAAAGGGAAGTGAGAGCAACAGGGCTGAACTTTTCCCATCCGTCCCAGCTGTGGCTCAGGCCCCACGCCCTCTAGGAACTCTCCATCGGGGTCGTGTGGCCCAAGGCTCCGCATGGGACAGGTCCTCCCTTTCCTCAACCAACAGTAGCCTGTGCCTTGGAAACACCCCCCCCAGGCACAGGGCCTCACACCCTGCAGTCTTCACGTCTTGTTTGTGCATTCCAGATTTGAAACAAAGTCCCACAAGTGCCAAAAGATTATTTGCTGTTCACCATGACCCACTGGAGTTTCAGGGCTCAGGACACGCCTACTGAGCCACTTACCAGATTCCCGGAGGACGTGGCCAGCGGGGCTGGGGGCCTGGGCACTTTCAGGACTTCTCCATAATCCACAACATCAAAGTTACTCTTCCAAACCATCACCTGCCAAGAGCAACGAGCACAACGACATCACACCAGCCCTACTTCATGGAAGAAAGGAGGCAGGGGTGACCCCCAAAGTTCTGGGCCAGTTGCAAGACAGTCCCCACCTGACACTCCAGCTCAACTCTGGGACCTGTCCCACCTCCCCGGCTTTTTAGACAGGCCTCGAGAAGACGTGGTTGTGCCGTCAGGATGGACTCACTGCATGTTGTCACCAGGTCTTTGCACTTGTTGGTCCCTCCCTGGAGGGTCCCAGCATAAGCGGAGCTGGCTCCTCAAGCTAAAGCGTCTGCTTCAGCAGCATCTTCTCCGAGAGACCTTCCCTGGTCTCCTGCTAATTCTTATCATAGCCCTCTATTGATTTCTTTCATAGCATCAGACTCAATAGTTATTTAATGTCTTTTTCTCTTTTCCTCATTTATCGTCTGTCTCCCCACTGAAACAGAAGCTCCCAAGGGTAGTAGCCTGGCTTTAAGTTACACCAGACCACTACGGTTAAATTCCTGGGTCCACCCTTTACTGTGTGGCTCCAGGCAAGGGACTCAACCTCTCTGTGCCTCAGGTTCCTCATCTGTGAAGAGGGGATGATCCTACTTCCAGCCTCACAGGAGACAGCTTGGCACAGACACTGGTACCCAGGGAGCCATGGGTAACACACCCATTATTCCCCGGTCCACCTGAAGGATCTTCACGTCTTGAGGCTCCCCCAGCAAAAGGTTGGCAAACGGCCCTGGGGAGCAGGGGAGCAACAATGCTCCTGCTAGAGGGTGTCAGCCCCAGGTGGCTGCCCTCTGCCAGGGTCACTTACAGGGTGGCAGGAGCTGTGGGGTGTGGCTGGGGCTCAACGGAGGCCACAGAAGGAGCCCCAAATCCATGTTAAGGTGAAAGCGCAACATGCCCGGGATGCTTTCCTGCTTGCAATGCACCACGAGCCTGGTTCTTTGGGAGGCTGCTTGCCACTCCCAGAGCAGCCCACTGTTTACTGCCCCCCGACTGATGGGCACTTAAGGCCTTCATTCCTGTTTACAAACAGAGTTAGCACGTCCCCCACCCCCTTGTTTGTAGGGCCCTGTGTAACTGCACTAGTCCAACTGCTGAATATATTCCTGGGAGCGGAACAGACTCACATGTCTCTCCAAAAAGGCTCTCAGAGCCGACTTTAAGAAGGCAGCCAGGGAGCTGAGGAGGGGCCAGAGTGGGCGGAAGCCCTACTTTCTACCAGGCTGCCTCTTGTACCATGTGACTTTCTTTTACCAGGACTATTTATAGTGTGACTTTACTGTACTATTTTCCTTTGTTTAAGCAATGAGCCGGGCCTCCACACTCGGGGACAGCTCAGGGGTCCCCTGAGCCTTCCTCCTCCCTTGTTTGGTTAGCACAGGAACCAGTGCTGGGTGGGAAGACGCCCACGGTCTCTTATCCAGGCCGTGCCGAAAAAGCCTCCAACCACCTTCTGCTTTCCTGGCAGAAACTCAACCCGAATCGGTCCATGGGGCTGGGGCTGGAGTTCGCTGGGAGGCCAGTGGGACTTTTCTGGGCTGAGCAGTCAGAGCTGTGAGGCCCAGCATCAAGAGAATGAACATTCTGGGCAGGAGGCACCAGGGCTGACAGGCAGAAAGCCTCGGCACAAAGGGTGACAAAATGGGACAGGACCTCCTCACACAGGTCTTCTCCCTGCAGCCAAGCAGTTTGAAAATGGCGCCCCTCAAACAGCCCACAAGTGCAGCATCCTGGGTCTGCGCACCTCACCCCAAGTTTTGGCCTTCATGGTCACTGCAAGTCACCGAGGAAGCTGGTGAAACCTGGCCCATCCTCAAGGCGCCTTGGCTCCTGTTCTCTTCTGATAAGTATCAGCCAACATTCCTCACACTGTTTTGTTTTGTTTTGTTTTGTTTTTTTAATTTATTTATTTGAGAGAGAGAGAATGAGAGACAGAGAGCATGAGAGGGAGGAGGGTCAGAGGGAGAAGCAGACTCCCCGCCGAGCAGGGAGCCCGATGCGGGACTCGATCCCGGGACTCCAGGATCATGACCTGAGCCAAAGGCAGACGCTTAACCATCTGAGCCACCCAGGCGCCCCCCTCACACTGTTCTTTACTTACTTGTTCATCAGAACCTCCAGAAGCAAAATACTCCCCCGTTCTTGAAAAGGCAACAGTGGTGGCCGGACCCTATCAGAACAAACAAAAAAGAACAAACACCAAAGGTCACTCTAGCTTCCAAACGCACAGGAAGAAAACCAGCTCATGAACGAGAGCCACAGCAGGACAAGGGGCTGAGGGCTTCATTGAGCCCCAGTCCTTCCCAGGCTTTGGCAGAGGCACCTGTAGGAGCTCAGCCACGGGTGTCACTGCTGAGGCCTCTGTGCCCGAGCACTGCTGACAGCACAAAGGCCAGGCCACAGGGCGGTGGGTGGGCAGAGAGGAATAAGCAGGACAGCGCACGCTGGTGGCCCTGCTGGGTTGACATCACCGTCCCCGCTTCCCAAGGACGAGCTGGAGATCAGAGAGGTGCACTGACTCATCCCAGGCCGAGCACGGGCTCCAGAACTTGGTCCCCCTGGCCCAGGCCGTGCTCCTCCCCTACACCACCCTGTAGCCGACCAGAGAAGCGTGAGGCCCCAAGGAGGAGCCAATGAGCAGAAGCAGGGTGCCGTCAGGGAGTCCAGGGGACACAAGAGGCCCGAAGCAGGGCAGGAAGGAGGCTGGGGAGGGGATTATCAAAGGTGCCTGAGCAGAGGAGCAACAAGACGCATCCCCCTAATGTGCATGTCACGTGCCTTATGTTAGGACCCTGGCGGGAGAAGTGCCCGCTCTGGCTTCCCCGGGGCTGAAGGTCTGCGCGACTACGGTAAGGGTGATGATGCCAGACCAGGGCAGGCAATGCTTGGAGGGCCTGTGAGCACATCCCGACTTCGAGGAGCCAGGTGTGATCTCCCGGCAAAGACGGAAGGCTCTTTCCCACATGTGTGACATCCACCGCAGAAAGATGCACGGAGCAAGAGTCTGTTCACACAACACGGTGGACCAGCAATTCCTCCTAGCCAAATTCAGTCTGCCAGTACCTGGCATTCCTCAAGCAAAACCAGAAAAAAGAGCTTCTCTCCTAACTGATGACAGCACAGCCACTGTCATGGAGGCCACCTCCGTTCCTCCAGACCAGAGCAGGGAGCAGCAAGAGCCCCAGGTGCCCAAATGAGGTGCCTCCGGCCATGGGGCTGGTAGAAGCAGTAGACGCATGGACAAGAGGAACACTGGGACGCACCTTGCACTCGATGCCAGAAAAAACCAGACAAGTTATGGGCTAGAAAAGGGATCTGTGGTCATGGAACAAGACGAGCTTCGGCCTGCCCAGAAGGGACAGACAGGTGGAAAGCTGCCTCCTGGGCCTAAGCGTTCTGGACAGGATGGAACATTCTTCCACTTCCCGAATCTACCCATGGCTCCTCCTCTCCTAGATGCTCATGAGGGTGGTGAGAAAGTTAAGTACAAGGCCAGTTAACAGTGACCTGCACTAACCCACTTAATCTTCGGAGAATGGTTTGCATGCTGACCCCTTCTACAGGTGACATGTCCCAGAGGGGAGACCAAGGCCTGAAAGGTCAGAGACAAAGGCTCCCCCTGTGCCTCTCCCTGCCTTCTCTCACAGGCGGGGCTCCAAGGGCCCGGGGATCAGGGCAGCCGCGAGTCCTACGTGGCCATCCAATAGGACAAAGGAGATCCATCTGTATGACTGGGAACGTCAATGAAATCAGTGAGTGCAAAATGCCAGGTGCAAGGCATCACGGGCTGCTAGCGCAGGGCTGAGTGCGGGAGGGGGTGGGGGAGGGGGCAGGTCGAGCAACCCTCAGGTACTCTTCCAGGTGGACAACCCCCAAGGGTGAACAAGATGAACAGGACTTATGGGGTGGTGGGGGAAGGAAATTTCAGATGACTTTTACTTGATTCTTGGAAATCCTATAATTTCCCAAACTTTGAATCCTTAAACAGTGAGTATATGGCGTTGCTATGTTAATATAAAAGCAAAACAACAAAACTATTTTCATTTTGAGAAAAAACAAAGAAGGAAGAGGGAAAAGAGAAGGAAACCAGGACATGGAGCGTCAAAAGAGCTGGGCTCTTTGCCTGCCCAGAGCTCATGGAGAAACAGCCAGTTTCCAAGAAGTCACAGCAACCAAGGAACCAAACAAATACTCATCAGTCTCCTTTCCTGCTGTCACTCAACCACCAGATGCCAAGCTGGGGACGAGATGCCAGAGGCCAAGCTGTGGCAGGGCCCCTGAAGAAGGCGGCCGGCAGCCCATGGCTTGGTGGGGGACTGGGACCAGAGAGCAGGTGCTAGAGCTTTCCCCAGAGTCCAAATGCCCAGACACTCTGGGGATGGCGCCAGCAGCAGGGAGGCAATAAGGAGGCAGGGCCCGCAGTCCTCCCCAGCAGTGGTTGTTTACCTACAGGATGGCTCAGCTCCTGCACCGGGTACCTTGGTGTTCCCAGAGAGAGCACCCTTCCACAGAAGCTCTTGCCTGTGTGTCTGTGGCCCACGAAAGCAGCTCTACTGTGGACCAGAGCCAGCAGGGACCGGGATGCAGACCAGGCTTCTCCACCACTGACAACCATCATCCCACCCCTTCTGGGGCCCAGACAACCCCGGCCCCCAATGACCTCACCAGACTCCCCGCTTCCTCCCCTCACTGGTGCTCCAGCTCCACCAGCCTGCTCACTGCTCCTCACCACAAGCTCCAGAGGGTCTCATCTTGCCTTCAGGATCTTTCGGCAACTTTCAGCATTGAGCTCTTAATTCAATTATTTCCAATCTTTCTCAGTTTTAAATAAACTCATTTAAGGCTACACATTTGCCTCTGATTTACTAGTTTAGATGCATCCCCAAAGTTTCCAACATGCAATATCCTCACTGGCAGTCACTTCCAGACGTTTAGTTTCCACTGCGATTCTCTTTAGCCCAGCAGTTATCTAGAAGTGCATTCCAGCTGCCAAACCACCAGGGCTTCGGGGGGTCCCTTTCATCACTGACAACGATCAGATGGGATCCACCTTCTTTGAGATCATTCTGCCTTCAAGGTGGCTTACTCTTTTCAGTTAATTAGTCACTCTCAATGTACAATTCACCGGCTCGCGGCAGGGATGTCACCAAGTTGTTTCTTCACCCAGGCAAGACCCAGGGGCCTCTGCAGTGACTTCTGAGCATGACTCTGAGCTCTTGGCTGAGATTTCAGCAGTGTGGTCTGACTGCCAGAGGTGCCCACCTGCCTGACGTCCTGGTCCCCAACTGCCTGCAGGCCACGTCCACTGGCAGGGGGCCCTCACAGGCTCAACCAGATCCTTCCCTCCATCTCCAGATCTGGCCCATCGGTCTTTGGTGAGATGATTCTGCCTGGTCGTCACAAGCGCGGGACGCAGCCTGGCCTCCCACCCCATCCTACTCTCCCTCCGGACCCAGCCACACATGGCCCTCCGGCTTGGCTGGACCCACACCCAGTCACTTCATCACATACTGTCTCTGCTTTGACAACCTCCAGACCCAAGGGACCCACAGAATCTGCTTTCTTCACTCTTGCAACGAAAGCATCAAGCATCAATCAAGAAAGTTAAAAAAAAAAAAAAAAAGGCAAAACAAAGGAACCCATGGTGTTTAGATTCCATAGCTCCTGGTGACTCTCCCTCCGCAGCCCCTGCCGCCTGTCCAGACCCCTCCGCTCTCCTCACCCCCTTCCACCTGACTCCCTGAGGCCCCCATGCACCTGAAACTTTGACCGCTGTGCCCACAACAGCTATGCTGGCAAAGACCCAGCAGGTACCCCATCCACCACCACCTCACAAGGCTTTTGAAATGTTTTTCAATGGCTGCCAGCAAACAAATAGGAATGTCACACCACATGCCTTGAGTCAGAGGTAAACGAGTGACCATCCAACAAAGATATGGAGACCAAGGAGGCCTGAGAAGCCCCTGGCGTGGGAGCTCTGGTCTCTGAAGCGTCCAGGCTGCTCCTTCCACAAACCCCCACACCAGGGAGGCTCCTGCACTCGCTCATCAGCACCTGCCGTGGGCTGACTCTTATGTCTGAGTAGTGACCCTGTGGACAAGGAGTGGCCTTCGGGAGGAGCTGGGGTCCAGGAATGCTGAAGCTCTCTCCTGACCTTGGCCAAGGACACCTGCTCCCTCCCAATCCTCAATCCTAGGCTGCTGGCAGGGGATAGAAAGCCAGGCTGACCTCTTGGTTTACTCAAGTTGGAGTAAATGAGCTGTTTTCCCTCTTGATGTCCTCTCACCTCTCCCAGGAGGTACCCAACCATCCAAATTGGGTCTGAGACTCCCAGGCATAAACGTAATTCTCCAAAATAAAATGACTACACAGGGGCCACGGAGCGCTGGAAGAAAGGGGGGTGGGGAGCAACGTTCGGAGAGCTTCCTTCCACCTGGAGCCGCCTGAGGGGTAGCACTCGTGCTCCGGGCCACTCTACCACACTGCCATCTCTCCTCTTCAACCCTGTGCCCCTTAATGCCACTTCCCCAGCCCCAGCCTTGGCTCTGGCATGGGGCAAGCTCCCAGTAACCCTGGTGGATCCCATACCCTGAGGCTGTGATTTCACAACAACCAGGCCTCAGAGCACAGCCCCAGGTGCGGACAGCAGCCCTGGTTTGGGGTTCTAGGCCCTCGAGCCATGCCCAGTGGTCCTCGTGCAGCTCAGTCACTCCGCAGCAACACGAACGCCAACTGCCTAGCCAGAAACACCAGATTTAACTCCCACCCACGTCCCGCCCACCATCCTCTCCCAAATAGCTCTGGGGACTTAAACCAAATGAGCATGGCTCAAGATTATGTTTCAGAAAATATAGAAAAATCAATCTGTATTTCTAGCACACTGCCCCCACACTTGCCACACAGAGCTATGGGGGCCTCGCTCGGGGCACAGGGCTTCGCACAACAGCTGTACTTGGTGCGAAAGCTCTTCCTTCTCTTGCTCTTCCCTGCTGCAAGGTGAGGGATGGGAGAGGATGAGGCCCCTGTATGCTGACACCCCTAAGACTCTACTGGATCCAGCAAGAAGCAGGGACTCCTCTTCCTCCTGCTTAACTGTCACCACTGTGGCTGATCCCCAGAGCAAGACCTTCCAGAGGCTCAGAGAGGGTAATGGCACCCCTGCCAGCCCACTGCCAAGATACCTGGCCTATCCTCTAGGAGTCAGGCCCTAGAAAAGATGACCTGATGGGCGGGACTAATAAAGGGCACTGCCAACAGACCTGTGGACCAAGGCACCAGCAGGCCATGCCTACTCAGAGCAACCGGTCAGGACAAGTGCGTTTAGGCAGAGTCACCGCAGGGACAGATTTCAGGAACTGTGCGGCCAAAGAGAAGCCAAAGCAAGAGGATGTTCTGGGGGAGATGAGGACAAGCCTAAAGAAAACAAAGAGCTAGATAAACCCTTGAAAGACTCCGTGGGTGATGGAAGGAAGGGAAACGGGCACTCCCCAGCCCAGACGGGGAAGGACTGAGGACTATGGCCCGTGCCCATCAGAGGGGGCGGAGCCATCAGAGACCCCTACCATGGACTCCTTTTCCTACCAAAGACTGACTGCCCACCCAGGGTGCCAGGACCGTGCCCATAATAGAAACGTTCAATGACCTTGTAAAGAGCTCTCACCTAGAGCAGCCTGGGATCTTTTCTAAAAGCTGAAGTGGAAAAGGACAAGTATCTGTGAAGACCTACCATGCCTGGTGCTAGGGAATGTAGACACATGCTCTCCTGTTGTGAGGCAGATGCAGCAGTTCTTACAAATAAGGAAAAGCTTAAGGTCCTGCCCAATGTCCCAGAGTAAGAGGCAAAGCTGGAATGGTCTGACCTTGACACACTTCCTGTCTGCAGCCTCCTGAGCTCAAGACTTTTCGGCTGAACTAGGTGCGAGGGTACCCGTGGCTTCTCCAAACCAGAAACCAGGTGGGTACAAGCTGTTTGTTCCTGGAAATATTGGGGTGTTTCCTTAAAAAAGCTAGGCACCGTCACCTGCCAGACAAGGCTGTGTGAACCCTCCCCCACTGAATGCATCCTAGCACTCGGCTCAGTCAGAGAAGCTTGCAAAGGTGACTGGTGCAGGCTCTTTACCAGCTCAATCCACGGAGAGAGAAATTACTCTGGTGTTCCCAGGGACGAAGGCAGAGGAAAGAGGGCAATGCGCCACATCCAGGCTGGCAGTGCCCTCCCTACTCTGTCCACCCTCCACCTGAGGTGGGCAGATCGGCTGGAGGTAGAGGGCCACCCTATCTCTCAGCCCCAACAGGCTCCTCAGCCTGTCCCACCACCCCCTGCCTTGGCAAAATGTCAGTGTCTGCTCGGGTTGTGTGTGGAAACCTGCGCCACCTGCTGCCTCCTCACTGCTGAAGGCCCTCACACCTTGAGCAGCAGAGCTGTCTGAGGGGCTCGGGCCCCCGGGCTGGAGAGAGCAAAGGGCCTGCCCGGCTCTCGGCCCGGCACCCGGTGGTCAATCAGTTGAAGACGCTCACGTGGTGGAAGCTTCTGAAGAGCCACAAGGGCCCCAGCTACAGCCAAGGAACCATTCCTGGGGTACAGCCTAGGTGGCGCCGAGCTCCCGTGGGGCAGAAGCCTCTCTCAGCCCCTAGCTACATCCCCTGAATGACCCTTCGTAGCTCAGAATCCCAAAGCCGGGACTGCAGGAGAGAAACACCAGAATCCTTGAGGCCCACAATAAACTTATAATTGATGTCCACCCCTAGCCCCACAAAGGGGGCCAGCTTCACATGGGCCGATGGGAGGTATGGCCGACTGCGTGCTAGACAACCACCAAACTGCTGCCATGGCCAGACTTCTGGGCTGATGAGCTGCCCTCAACACAGCACAGGAGACCTGGGCTACACTGGGTGATCCTGATCTTAGCTTGTACTTGGCAAGCACCTCCAACCTGGTGCCCCTGTGCCTTTAGGAGTCCACTAAATGGCCCATCAGACTTCTAGCCTCAACCCAGATCAAAGAGTGTCAGCCCAACAGCACTGCCTCCCCTGAGCCTTCTTGTCCACTGACCCTCCCTCACTGTTCCCCCAGAGGGGCTGACTCAGGCCCTGCCCTCACACGGGACAGAGAGACACTTCCCTGGCATACACCCAGAGCCCCCTCCTGACCAAGGACTGCCTCCTGCCGGCATCAGCTCCCTGTGGCTGGCTCCTCTCAGTGGGCCTGACCCTCAGCCTGCGCTGTCCCTTCCAGAAGGTGTGAAATTAGAAGCATGAGGGGGTATGTTCCACTTGGCAGAACAACTCAATAGCCTTCACTCCCATAGCTCTTCCCTCCCATGTGTAGGGACTGTCCCAAGGAGGGCCTCCAAGTCCAAGCCAGAGTTTCACGGGGTTCCCTCCTGCTGGACCAGAATGAGGTCACGTAGCGGCAAGGCTGGGCCACAAGCAGCCCCAAAGCCTGCAGGCCTCCTACACAGACCAGTAATCTCAAAACAAGAGTGAAATCACAACTCAACAGCTAAAAGCTGGACGTGTGAGACAAGTAGAGTGGAAACCGCAGAGACCTGAATACCAGTCCCAGCTCTGCCACCCTAAGCTGCATGGGACCCCTACAATTCCAAACCTCTCCCTGGGCCTCGGCTGCCCCCCCCAACCCGGGATCCAAAGCACTTTCAAATCAGCCATCTTCACCCGTGGGACAAAATCCCTGGGCACCAAGGATCCACTCGGGGGCCCTGGGGCTACTCAGTCCCATGTTGTGGGACGTGGCTGGTGGCACCTGAGCCTAATGGGGCCCTTAGCCACCTCCTGGAACAGAATGGGAATGCTCCAGTCCCCAAAGAGCCCAGGTGCGCAGCTTCCTGGAAAGACGGGCCAGGGAATGGACTTCACAAGCAGGGAGCCCAAGAGGACAACACACTGCACGGGGCTGTGCCAACTGCTAGCTGTCCCTCAGCCTAGTTCCCACATTCCCAGCTTCCACAGCAGAGAAGTAACTGCAGTTTCACCAGGTCTCTGTGTCACTTCTCCACGCTTCCTTTCTGTGCTTGATGCTGTGCCCGAACATGGGACTAGCATTAAACACCACATGCAAGGGCTATCAGACTGAGAGGTGAGTCAGCAGTTTAAAGACCCCCCCCCTTCCCAACACACACACACACACACACACACACACATCCGAAAAGCCCTGGGTGATCACTCGGCATGCATCTGTTTGCATGATGTTTCTGGATATTGCCTTTTCTTTCTGTAGGGAGTTGGGGGACATAGCATCATTCATGTGGTTTTCAAATGTCCTCCTGGTTATAAGATCCCAAACTGGTTACAAGTGACTGAATAATTGACTTGCCAAAGGGCTAACAAGGTGGCTCCCTAACAAGCTTGCAACAAGAGCAGCAATCACCCAGCCCAGAGGCCAGATATTACACCTAGATGGGCCGGCCACTGGGGGGATGGGACCGCTGGTCCTGCACTCCAAATGTGTGACAGGGAGGACAAGCGGTCACCATGGGCTGAGGGGAGCAGGCAGCCTTCCAAGTCCCAAGAGAGCACAAGGAAAAGCCCAGGCTCCCACCCCAAGCCATGGCCAATGGCCCCCACGTGCCCAACTCAGATGGCAGCGGAATCCAGAGCTGCCAGCCCAAGATACATGAGCACAGTGGGGCCTCCCTCAGCCCTCGAGAGTTCATCCCCACTCGCCTCTCTGCCTGCCTCCCGCCCACAGGTGGAGAAGGGGATGAACTCTTGGCACCCCCGGCCCCACTTGGGTGCGGCAGTTATGTCCCAACAGGAGAAACTCCAATGACCGCTCTGCTCAGCCACACTTTCTGACAGGGTGGTGCAAGAGGCCGGCACCCAGGCCAGTGGCTAGGGAGGGCTACAAGCAACCCACCTCCCCACGGCTGGCCCACGGGGGCTGGTGCTGGTCGCTGCCCACCCAGGGAGTCCAGGCCACCGGCCGCACTGGCAAAAGTCACTCAGAGAGAAGGGCTCTGCTCCCTTGCTTCAATTCCAGGAATTCGCAAACACACACACCCGGGAAGACGTCCCCCTTAGCACCTGCCTCTGAGAGACACCTGTGGTTACTGTCCCCAAAGGCACCGATGTCTGCAGAACCCCCAAGGGACCCTGATTCTGGGCAGGGGTTCCAGGGCTCTACTCAACTGTTGGACCAAGGGACACCTGAGGTCACTGTGGGACAATTTCCATGCAGCCCCCTGGGCGAAGTGTGCCCACCATGTCCAGATGCCTCCCCCCCACCCCCACCCAAGTTAACCCCTACACGCTCTACTCAGCTGCGGCACCAGGCCCAGCATTTCTGCCAGAGGTCATAGGTCCTGTGAGGGGCAAACCTGTTTCTGCATCTCACCCCACTGCCCAGGCTGGAGGGGACCACAGAAACCATCCCCAGCAGGCTCCAAGGGAAGGGCCCCCTCCGGTGAACCCCAGCCCCGCATGGGCCTCGAGACGGCACCTCCGCCCCCCTCCACACCACAGCGCCAGGCTGATGCCCTCACCTGATGCCCGTGGAGCGTGTAGAGCAGCCGGCCCTCCATGAGGTCCAGAATCTTCAAGGTCGAGTCGCTAGAGGCCGTGAGCAGGTAGTTTCCGGACGGGTGAAAGGACAGGGCATTCACCGCCGCGCTGTGCACTGGGGGAGGGACATCAGTCAGGCGCTGGTTGGGAGGCCCAGGGATGCAGCTGGAGCCTGAAGACGGGCAACTGGGGCCAACCGAGGCTCAGCACAGGGCTGAGCCAGGGCGGCCACAGCTCCAACGACGTGGGGAGCCCCACAACCAAAGAACAGGAGCGGACTCGTCGAGAGCTGAGGACGGGCAGCAGGAGACATGGGGCAGGCGGGAGCCCACATGACAAGGCCAGAGGGATGGGGCGATTCCCCTTGCTCTCCTGCCACACGGAGCAGTCGGGCTGGAGCAGAACAGAGTGCTCAAACCTAACACCCAAGCTGTCTCTCATACCGCTACTTAGGGGAAACCGAACAGAAAAGACAATCCCTGAGGTGCCAGTACGATGCCCCTGCCTGACGAGAGCATGCGTGTGGGGCAGGCGGGCAGAGCTAAGACACACGTTCAGGAGCCAGTCGGGCCTGGGTTCCAATCCCAGCTTCCCCACTGTCCCTCACCTTAGGACCCTCAGCAAGCACCCTGACATGCTGCACCCGTTTCTCCTGCTGTATCATGGCACCCACGTGTTGGGGCGCGGGGTGGGGGAGCCTGCCTGTGAGGCCTCTGTACAGAGGGAGCCCTCCGATGGGCCTCTCTGCTGCCCCGGGTGTCACACGCAGCTTCCAGGTCCTGCCGCTTTACCCACGCAACAGCTCAACCTCATCTGTGACTTTCTTTTCCCCAGTGGCCTGGCCTGAGCCCGCCCATCCTGGTGACCCTCACTCTGTGAGATCCGGCCACCCCAGCCCTGTCAGCTTCCCAGCTGCTCCACACGGACCTGGGAGACTCTTGCCCACCTCTACCCCTGACCTTGAAGCTTGCTGCTCAGTCACCTCCTCAGGGAAGCCTCCCGACCTCATCGGGGCCACCCCCCTGAATTGTCCCCCTGAAGCACCTAAGTCTCTGGTGGACGCACTCTTCACTGCAGTGTTTTACGTTCCTGTGTAGCTCTCTGACTCATGGCCAGGTCCCCCATGAGACTGTGTGCTCCGTCAGGTAGGGGCTGTGTCGGGTCCTTGCCTCTCGGCTCAGCGCCTGACACTGAGCAGGACTCAGAAAGTGGCTGGTGAGTAGGTGAGTTGGACCCAGGCAGGCCACATGTGGGGACAACAATGTGAGGACCAGCTCCATCACAGCTTCTGAAAGCAGCTGCTAAAGAAGACCTCAGTGCCTTCATCCCCACCACCACAGGCCAGGTGGGGGACACCAGTGGGGGTGACATAACCAGGGCCCGCCGAATCAGAACTGCTACAAACAGAAAGACAAACTCTAAAACCAACCCCCCTCACCCTGGCCCTGTGGGTCTGCAAGAACCAGTGCGAGGCCAGAAACACATCCACCACAGGTTGGCCTTCCAGAGAGCCCACAGGGGCACATGGAACCCCTCAGAAACCAGCCCAGCTGATGTGCTGATACGCCTGGGGAGTGTGGGTACATGTTCCCAAGCACACTTAGGGGAGACAGCCAGGGCTTTACATAACACAGTATTTATGTCTGAGCACTCTCTAAGCACCACAGCTCCTGGAGCCAGCCTGCAAGGGGGCTGAGGGGGTCTCCACAGAGGCAGAGCACAGCGCCCTCAGCCCGTCGCACTCCCCCCACTCGAGGCCGTGGGGGGTGGGGGAGGTCAGCATCCTCAGTGTTTACCAAGACTTGGGGCATGGAGAGCCAAAGAATACGGCCACGGCTGACCCATCAGGAACTGAACAGGCAGGAGCCAGCCACAAGCAGTGGCAGAAAGAACGTTCATAACGCAGAGCGTGACTGCCACTACCCACAGGTGGAAGGGACGCACATGCAGAGGGAAGTGGACAGAAGCTCCAGACAGAGACCTTCTATAGAGGCCCCTGGGGAGGACAGGAATACAGGGACTTCTCATTTTTACTCTGCATACTTCCAGATTTTTTTTTTTAACCATCAGAATACAGTCACTGTGATTACACAACTGGGTGAATGATAAAAAGTGAATCTTTCCCTCCCCCACAAAAGAGTGAGTGGTGTCCAGGGAAGTGGGAGCCCAGTCTGGCTCGGCATCCTCCCGCCAGCCCTTCAGGTCGTGAGTCTACAGGCGAAGAGCTAGTGCCCTGCACTCCCGAGGGGCCCGCAATGCTCGCCAGATTGCTGGTTCACACTGGCAGTGAAGTGGGGTGGGAGGAGGGGAGCCCTGCCACCCTCAACCCCTCTGCCCCACAGCAGGACAGCTCTGAGAGGTGGCCTGCCCTGCATCTATCTCCCCAGGCCCCATCTCCCTTTGGGCCCCTTCAAATGCTGCCCCCGGCGCGTCTCCCTCCCTGAGCCTGGAGAAGGGCACGGTATTCTTGTTTCTGCAGCCCTTGGCAGCCTGGCCTGGGATGAACGCCACCCCGCCCCACCTGAGACAAAGCTGGCAGAGGTGCAGCCGGGCCAGGAGGGTGGATCAGGGAGGGCCCAGGGCTTCCCAGCACCACCAGGGCGGTGGGGTCAGGATGTGGATAGCACGCCAGGGCCCCCCAGCTGGGCAAGTCTACCCCAGGGAGGGAATCTCCCCCAGAGGAAGGGCACCAAAAGCCCTGCTCTGCTATAAATGGCAGGAATATCAAAGGCCTCCTCGCTGGGGTGGAAACATCTGGAACCATTTACTCCAGAAGAGGGCCCAGCTTGGGGGATGAGGATGTATTAGATACCAGGACCCACTGCCGAATTTCCCTCCTCATTCTCCTGCCTCACCCACCAGCCCCGCCAGCCTGGGGCAGCCTCTCTGGCTCTATAGAGGTGGGAGACACATTCTAGGGAGGCCTCATCCTAAGAATCACCCCTGCACGCCAGTCCCCCGGGGAGGCTCCCACCATAAAGTCCTGAGCAGTGACTGTCCAGGAACAATCCACTTCTCATCAGACCCAAAGCTTGCTAGGCCCTCTTCTTGCTTCCATGGCACTGATTGGTGACAACTGACGGCACAGTGCCCCAGAGAAGAGATTCCAACTCATGGTCAGAGATATACCAACATCAAGATTCTACAGGTCACCAGGAACCCAGAGAAGGTGGGACCGAGGCCACTGCAGACCCTGCCCCTAAGCACTGGGAACTGGCCATAGCTTGTGGGCAGCACGTGGCCTAAGGAGAGTCCTAGGTACCCACAATCCACTCTGCCCACACAGCGCTGCACGTACAAGCCCTCAGCAAACCTGGCCCACTGCCCAGGGGGCTCCAAACTGACCAAGGGGCCCAGAGAAGTCCCAGGTACCCAAGTCAGAGGTAGCTTTCTAAGGCAGGCCACACGAGGCCAAGCCCCCGCCCCAGCCCACCACCATCACAAAGGGCGCAGCGCACTTCACCTGGGGGGGCTTCTCATAACATGCAACTGGCCTCCCCAGCGACTTCGGGTTCACAAGGGACTACGGACTCGTACAATGAAGGTGCTCTGATACCAGCAGGGAAGGATGCTCAAAACCCTGCTGTGTGAATGTCACACCAATGCCCACTTAGGGATGGTGGGAAAGGGCCAGTGAGCTGGCCAGATCACGTGGGACAGTGCACTGCCCTCCTGACCAACCCTTTTGGTCTCAAAACACCAACCAAAGGATACAGGCCCGCCCCACCAACTGACTGCCCAGCTGCCTGAAAATCCTCTGTGACCAGATCTGGGGTAGGGCAGAGGGGTGTGTTAAGAACCAGGGGACAGAGAACCTGGGACTCTGAGCTCTACCTAGAATTTCTGGAGAGGGCCAAACCAAACCCTCCCAGGGGCCTCAGGAAGCAAATGACTAGAATCAACATGGTGTAAGGAAGCCAGCGTGGAGCGGCGGACAGAACGCCACACTCAGAGGCCTTCCGTTGGAAACTCAGATTCCCAGCTTCCCAGCCGTGGGACCATGGACAAGCCTCAAACTGCCTATCTGTGAAATGGGGAGTAGCCCTGTCCTGCTAGCCCCCCCGGGGCCTGTCACTGGCTAGCGGACCTGCACGTGCCTGTGAGCCGCAAACTGCACTACGGGTTCCGGATGGGGGTTGCTGCTCAGATGTCTGAACAGCCTTCTCGTGGGCTCGGAGCATATGGAGCCTAACCCACCTCCGTGGGGCCTGGCACTCCCAGGGATCCGGCAGCCCCACCGTCTCCTCGCTGAATTGGGAAACCAGAACTGCTCCCCACAGGGACAGGTCAGAGCCAAGAAACTCCTTGCCTGAGACAGATGGTGCCAGCTTAACTCCCGACAACCCAGCACGGAACAGGAAGTGTCCTCCGTGACGCGCAACCACGGGGCAGCTGGACACGGGCAGGCTGCAGCTGCTGACCACACACTGCAGTATCAGGAGTCAAAGGGTCTCAGAAAAGCCCAACAAGCTCATGTGCCTCAAGCCCACCCAGGAGTGCCTGGTACTCATTCGGAGTCACCAAGGGAGACGCTAGATGTTATGGTATTCTTAAAAACTTTCCTCTGGGTTTCCCAGGGGCCAGGGACCGAAAACAGCTCAGGCATCTGCTGCCAGAGCGCCAGGAGTCATTCTCGGGGAATCAGCCTCCAAACAGATGCCCCGGCACCTCTGAGGATGAGGGAGCAGCTGCTACTAAGGGGGTAGGGGGAGCCTCTCAGGTAGAAGGTTTGGCCATGGAGCTCTTTGGGGAAGCCGCTAGACCTGAGCAGACCTGGCCAGGTCCCTCAAGCAGCATAAAGGGTGAGGGGTACGTCCCCCAGCCAATGTGCTCAGATCCACCGAGCTCTCCTTGAGCCCCAGAGGGTAAGCTCAGAGGCAGTGGGATGAGTTTGCTACCCCGTGCGCCATGCATTGGGCAGGGAGCTGAGGAAACCCGATTGTTTATGAGGTACTCCAAGCCACCAAGGCGTCTGATCTATATTGGGGTGGCTTAGGAATAAGACACTGGGTAGCTCTGTCACAGGAGCAAAGGACAAGCAAAAACACACTGAAATCTCTCTGCAGAGCCTGACAGCCTCATGCACCCGGGTCCCCTCAGGACTTGGCTCCTGATGACACCTGAGCCCTCCCACCATCTCCCCGGCCCTGCCAGTCACTGACCTCCCATGCCCACCCACCACAAAGCCTGCCCCCTCAAGAACTCCAGGGACCTCTCTCCAGCACCCGCCACCCTCCTCGACTGCCCTACATCACTCCCCCTCCTGACCACTTCTTTAGGAGACGTTGCATTCCTTCATGGCCCTGGCTCTGCCCCATCAGCCCTCACTCTGGCTGCTTTGTCAACCTTTCCCTCTATGGCCCCTTAAACACAGGGACCCAGGATATCGCCCCAGCCCTTCTCAAGCCCCCAGTTCCTGGGCCCAGGTGGCCACTCAACCCACAGCATCACCTCCTAACTCTATTCAATCTCCAAAGCCTATCTCCCTGGGCCCGATCCCTGCCCCACTCAGATGCCCAGCCCTCCCTCAGATACCGGCTGCAAGCAGCCCACCCACCAATCACCCAGACACACCAGCTTCCCACCCATGTAGGCTCTCAGCACTGCTGTCCTCTCAGACAGATCTTTGCTCCTCAAGCAATGGGACCAGTCCCAGCACGGCCAGCCAGGCTGCAACTTTGGGACCATGGGCCAGAGTATGGCATTCAAGGTCCTCCCCAAAGGGTACCTGCTGGTGCACCCTACAAACACCAGACCCATGCTCCTGATCCATCAGAGGTGAGACTGGACCCTCCCAGGGTCACCTAGAGATCCTCTCCCCTCAGTGTCAAATCTTATGTGGTGAAAAGAAATAATAATAAAAAATTAAAAGACTTACGTGGTACAAACCACATTTCCAGTACTCACTTGAACTCCCCCAACAGATCTTCTCAAACCCCATAAGGTACTATTACCACCCCCTTTACAGATAGGAAGCAGCCTATACTCCTAACCTGCACTGCCTTGTCACCTTCCCTTCCCATCTCTCCTGACCCCACACTCAGTGGCGCCTTCCCGCCCAGCACTCCTCCACACCTGCCAACCTTCCCCCAGTCAACCCTGCAGATGTGCCCGATCTCCAACCCAGGCCTGGCCCAGAGCAGAAGAGAGGCCTTTAAAGCCTGAAGGAGGGGAAAGAGGGGTGTGGTCTCCAAGCAGAGGGCAGACCCCATAGCTGCTCTGTTCTAGAAGCTCTGTCTGAAACGGCAGCTGTGACAAACCCCAGGGCTCTCTGTTGAGGAAGGTACCAGTTATGCGGCTAGCCCCTGCCACCTGGTGGTGGTATCGGGCAATGCAGGCCAGACTCCCTACTCCAGGATCTCCAGGACCCAGACTTGGCAACACGGGCGTCATGAACACAGTACCTGGTTCCTGCACTCCCTAAGCTCTTGACACAGACCAATTCGTTACCCTCCCAACACCATCTGTGAGGGAAGCCCTATCATTGTCCCAGGGGGCCCAGAGGAGTCAAGTGACCTGCCTAACGTCACACAACTAGGAATGCTGAGGCTGGCTGCGGAGCCCACCCTCCACCGTGTGCTTTTTAAGACCAGGAGCCTCTCCCTCGCCTCGGTTACCTCAACATCTTAGAGTCAGCTAAGAAGAGCTCATAGTGGGTGGAAAGGAAAGCTCTGAACCCCAAGTCTCACACTTTTGTCCAGACACATCCTTCCCATTTTCAGGTGCGAATTCTGGAAAGGAGCCCATGGTCTTTAAACTTAGTCCCAAGTCAACAACCACAGCTCCTCAAACAACTCCAGCTCTACCCCTCCCCAGTCTCAGCCCCAGGCCCACAGGCCCACCCACCGTTTTGCCCCCTGCACAACTCCTAGCTCCTCCTGTGGCCCCTCGCCAGCTTCCTTCCCTGGCCCCATCCCCACAACGGAGGTGGCTCATGGCCCTCCCCAGTCACACCTGCTCTCAAGACAGTTCCATGCTCTAGTACCCTCCACAAGCTCATCCTAATCACACCCAAGTCCGTCCCTACCCCACCTCCCAGCTGGAACCGGACACAGCCCATGCTGCCTGCCTGCCGCTCTGCCTTCCGAGGGCTACCATTAGATCAGGGGACACAGCCCCAGGGCTGCCTCCTGAGCCTGGTCTCTAGCCTAAGTTGACCTTCCGTATGGTCCTTGGCTCCATACCTATGGAGGACACCAGGAGGCCAGAGGCGGCCAAGGTGCCATGAACACTGACTTCTTTTGACAGGCCTGCCCCTTTCCCCTTAGCTCTAGAGACGAGTAGCACGGGTAGCCCCTGAGAAGCGGCCCCTGAGCAGAGCCCTGGCCAGAGATCCACTGTGAGCTCCTCGTCCCGCCCTGCAGTGTGCAGGAGACTCTGCCGGCTCCGGAGCAGGCTCCACAGGGCTTGGTGGGCGCCAGGGAGCGCCAGGGTCCACCTTCGGGCCAGCGTTCTGAGCAGCACGGCCACAGCACAGACTGCCGGCCGCGGGAGATCCCAACGGGCCCGGGCCTTCTCCCCACTGACCGGGGCCGTCCTCAGGCCCGCCTCAGCACCACGGCAACGAGCCGGCCACCTGCCGCCCCAGCCCCGCCGCGGCCGCTCTCGGACACTCACGCTGATAGTGCTGCAAGAGCCGGTGTGTCCGCACGTCCCACACCTTCACCGTGTTGTCCATGCCGCCGGCGGCAATGCACGTGCCGCTGGGGTGGAAGTCCACGAAGGTGACAAAGCTGGAAAGACAGGGGCCACCACACGCTAGAGGAAGACCGTCCTGGCTCGGAACAGACCCCCAAACATCCAGCCCTTTCCAACATCCCTGCACGTCCGCTCAGGCTGTTCCCCAAACCCAGAAGACCTCCCTCCTGCCCCGCTTCTTTACCAGGTGGCCAAGGGATAGCAAGGAGAGGGTGAGAACAGTGGCTAACAGTGACCGGACATGGACTCACCAGGGAGCAAATCCCAGCAGCCACTTCTACATACAAGTAGAGAAAGTGGTCTTCAGCCCAAAGGTCAGCCGACAGCTTAGGGTGTTTAGAGTCAGAGTCGGGGCCCTCATCAAAGCCCCCTGCCCGCTGAGGCCCAGCCCCAAAGGGCCAGCAGGGCCCCAAGGCCACCGGTTGACTATCTCCAGGAGACAGGCCAAGGGCCCCCAATATCCCCACACGTGACATCCAGGCTGGCATCATGGCCGGCTCTCAGGAGGAGACTTTCCCGGGGGCTCCCAGCCTACCTGCGGAGCGCACAAGCTGGCGTTCATCGAGAAGACCAGAACAGGTGAGGCCCTACTCCAATGCGGGCTCCTCCCTCTCCTGATGATGTGGCACAATGTGAACCGCCACCAAGAACTTACAAGAACCTGACAAGCCTTTCATTTATAAAACCATCACCACAGGTAACATACTAACATGATTTTGGGAGGTCCAGGGTCACCTTCTTTCAGAGAGACAAGTCACAATTCTGAGAACTGGGAAGTGAAAGGAAAAGAGAGGCCCCAAGAATCACATGCCTTAAAGTTAAGCACCCGTTATTTGTGGGGATGGGGATGAGACTGAACCTCCCGCTCACACAGGAAAAAATTCAGAGACAGAGAGAAGCAGAGACGTGGCCCCAATAAGGCCACTGGGGCCCCTTCATGCCTAGGTCCATGCTTTTCTTGAGCATCTGCAGGAGGAGGACAGGGTCCGGTGACTTACCCGCCATGCTCACAGTAAGAGTGGACACACTCCCGGCTCGTCTTGTCCCATAGTTTGACAGTCTTGTCATCGCTGGCAGACACGATGAGCCGCCCGTCTGGGGAGAACCTGAACCAGGCAGGGCACAAGTCACACCACCGTGGGCACTGCCCACTGTCCTCCACAGCCACCTTCCTGCACTGCCCACCACCAGATCCCAGAACCAGCCAAAGCGTGAACACTGCTCTGACCCTGAGCGATCCTGGGCAAGAGGCTTTCCCTCTGTGAAATGGGTAAGAATGATACCTACACTCATGGTGAGCAGGGAGCAACGCTGTATGCACAAGGCCCCCAGCACGGCACGTGGCATGTGGCAAAGTGCGTGCTGACTGCTCATGCTATTAGCATGAAGGTGGCCCAAAGCCACCATCAGCATCGTTATCCTGTTCTCAGGTCCCCCAAGTCCACATTTGACTCTGAGAACCACCTACTGACAAAAATGTGTGGAGGTCCTGGGGACCCACCACCAAAGGCTGGTGTAGGCTTCACACTGGTTTGCTGGCCTGGCCCCTCCTATTCTCAGGAGCCTGATGGTGAGGCCTCTCTGAGCAATCAGGGACCTCCCAGGACAAAGGTGCCCTGGAGAACAAGTAACTTGCATGGGGTCCCCAGAAGAACACCATAATAGTCCCCAACCTCTGACTCCCATGGTTTCCCAGCATCCCCAGACCTCCCAACCTCTTCCTCTGGAGCACGGAGATCTCTGTCGAAAGGATCAGAATAGCTGAAAGTGGGCACATTTGTGTCCGCAATCCTTGGACCCTGAAAGGTCCTATGGGTCACCTGGCGCCTATCCCCACAGCACTGCCCCCCCACAGCAAAGGGAGAGCCAGCCTCCAGACCAGCCTCCTCAGAAGCCTCAACATCCACCCAGCAGCTCAAGCAAAACCAACTTCTGAGAGGCAGACTCAGCTTCAAACCCCAGCGAGCACCCAGGGGCAAGACACTGCGCTGTTCTGAGCCTCAGTGTCCTCATCTGTAAAATGGGAATGACACTGCCTAGCCTGCAGGCCTGCCATGAAAAGTGAAAACAAACTGTAGAGTGCTACTAGCGACATCATCTTGTCGCTATTGCTCCTAAATGGCCCCTGCCGACTTGCTTCCGGCCGCATTAGTCTGGAGGTCAGGGGCTCAGTCACGGCTGGCAACGAACTCACTTACTTGTCATATGTGAGCCAGAAGCTCCTCAGCAATTTACAGTGTGACAACTTCTTTGCTCCCATTTCCCCAGTAAGGAAGCTGAGGCTCAGGAATATGAAAGAGTAGCTAGTTCGCCCAAGGTCACGCCACTGGCGCCTGGCAGCGCCTCGGTGCCCCTCAAGCCCCAGGTCCCTCCGAGGGTCCGGGCTCAGGATGATGCTCACCTGGCGCAGCGGACCCAGTTGATGTGCTGGCTCAGGGAGAACAGGAATTTCTGGCGATGAGTTGACCACACCTTAACTGTTTTGTCGTCGGAGGCCGTCACAAAAGACTGGCCGTCACTGCAGAAGTGGATGCTCCTCACTGTGGCTGTGTGTGCACGAAACACGGTAGACTCGCCTTTGCTGCAGGGACGGGTATTCCGATTCAGGAGACCCACAACGGTGACAGGAGGGCCCGTGAGCACATCAACGCTCTCCCGATCCCTCAGGGGCCCTTCCCGACATCCGTGCAGGCCTGCCACCCCAGCCCCCCACAAGGAAGGCCAGAACCACCACCCACCCTGCCCATGTGTGAGCAGCATCAGACGGGAGCCCTTCCAGGATGGCTGCAGTAAGCCCAGAATCCCTCTCCCAACCCTAAGGGGAGGGCTCAGCTTCTGACAGCACCCCTTCAGAAGTAGGGCAGATGCCCCACCATGACAAGTCCAGAGCCAGGATGGGGACTGGAGTGGGGACAGCTCTGGTACCAGGACCCCAGGCTCAGACAAGCCCTTCCAAGTCTGTAACTCACACATTGGGTATCCAGATCCGGACAGTCTTGTCTCGGGAGCCTGAGGCCAGCAGGTGTCCCGAAGGGGAGAAGTTCACACAGGTGACAGCGTCCTTGTGGCCCGCAAAGCGGTAGGCGCGTGACTGGGGCTTCATGTGCCAGACCATGAGGCATGAGTCCATGGAGCCACTGGCTGAGAAAGCAGGGATGCTGTGACCCTCAGCTCTAGTGGGCCTTGAGCCTCCAGCAGGACGATGGGGTGAGGGAACAGGAGAAAGACCACACTTCCAGCAACTGCTGAGCTGGGGTTTAGAGCATCGATGGGCTGTCAGCTCTCCAAGCAGCAGGCCCACAAGAGAGCCAGACCAAGAGATGCCCTTCACGTGCGAGGCCTGGGCTGCAACCCAGCGGGCCTCTGAGAAAACTCATCCCCCATGGGGTTCCCCACAGTCACACCCTAAGGGCACTAGAGAGCAAGTCCTCCCAGCCCGACCCAATGGGCCTTTTACCACTGAGAGGGACCAAGTCAATCAGAAACGTAGAGATCCCCAAGACAGATCAAATGACTTCAGTTTGCTCTTTATCTACAGTGACCAGTAGTCTCTGGCAGGGGACCTTGACTATGGGATGAAGGGAGAGCCCTGTCCCTAGAAACAAGAAAGCGGCAGCCATGACAGCTGTGTAGGAACCCCCAAGCGACCAAGGAGCAGGGGTACTCAGCTCTGCTCTTTGCCCTTCTCACTGGATGCTCCCATACTGCTGTGGACAACAGAATCGAGGACCCAAGGAACAGGAGCCATTGTTTAGGGCCATTCTACCAGCCAGACCCAAGAGATGGCTGGGGTATATGCAGTGAAAAGCCCAGACCCTGGGCCCACCCTCCAAGGCTCCGTGCCCTTGGCAAGGCCCCCCAACTCTCTGAGTCCCACACTCTGCATGTAGAATGCAGTTCACAAACCCAGCCCCAGACAGCTGGCCAGCTGAAGCCAGATGCAGGGCTAGACAAAGCACCTGGGTCCTCACAGTGCCCTACCGCCCCCCCCCCCCCCCCTCCTAGCTAGAGACTCTGCCCTCTCAGCTCATAACCTAGTGCCGAGGAAGATGCCTCCTCTTACCCAGCTGCTTTGTGTTGAGACTGAAGTCCACACAGGTAACTGCATCTCGGTGGCCTTTAAAATGCCTCTCCAACGAGGGGTCCTCCTGCAGGAGAGCCAGGGTCAAATGTGTGAAATATGAATGAAGAAGGGGCTTTCCCAGGGCCAAGACTCTTCCTAAAACAGCCAGGGGGGTTTAAAAATGCTCAAGGCATGATCTTGTATATAGAAAATCCTAAGGAATTCGCTAAAAAACTATTAGAGCTAATAAACCAGTTAAGCAAGGTTGCAAGATCAATATATAAAAATCTATTGTAGGACGCCCGGGTGGCTCAGATGGCTGAGCGTCTGCCCTCGGTTCAGGTCATGATCTCCAGGTCCTGGGATCAAGGCCCATGTGGGGCTCCCTGCTCAGCTGGGAGTCTGCTTCTCCCTCTCCCTGCCTCTCCCCCTCTCAAGTGAATAAATAACATCTTAAAAAAATTTTAAAAACTCTATTGTACTTCTGCATATCAGCAATGCACAATCTGAAGAATGATAACAATTCCATTTATGACACATGAAAAAGAATAAACACTTAGAAGTAATTCAACAAGTGGGGCGCCTGGCTGGCTCAGTCAGTAGAGCGTGCGACTCTTGATCTCCGGCTTGTGAGTTTGAGCCTCACATTGGGTGTAGAGGTTACTTAAAAATAAAATCTTTTGGGGGCACCTGGGTGGCTCAGATGGTTAAGCGTCTGCCTTCGGCTCAGGTCATGATCCCAGGGTCCTGGGATCGAGCCCCGCATCAGGCTCCCTGCTCGGCGGGAAGCCTGCTTCTCCCTCTCCCACTCCCCCTGCTTGTGTTCCCTCTCTCACTGTCTCGCTCTGTCAAGTAAATAAATAAAATCTTTAAAAAAAGAATCAAGGAGAGAAAATGGGGGCCTTTCAGCAACCCCCATTTCAGGAATCAGATTCTGAACCCTCAATCGCACTGTAGACTGGCCAACGAACCCAAAGGTCAGCCTGGACAGGCCCCAAGAGGCAGTGCCACCATCTCTACTGTGCCCAACGTCGTCAAGGAAGCAGTAGTTCAGGACACTGCTAGGAAGACATGGAGAAAATATTCCAGACTCTTTCCACACAACAGCAGCTGTCTTAGCACTTGAAGAGTTATAGCCCTGCCATGCAAACATTTCCCCCTACCCCAAATATCAGAAACCTCAAAGAAGCATTTTGGGTGCACCGGGGAGCCCAGCAAAACCTCCTCCTGGGAAAAAAATGTCCTTGGGGCAGAGTAAGACCATTGCCACCCCACAGAGTTGTAACCAGAACAAAGGTCCCCATGGCCCTGTGCCCAGCTCCACCCCCAACACACAGGCCTGAGTCACCCTTTCAAGAAGAAATGGAGTGGCAGCTGGGGTGGAGGGCAACAGAGCAGCAACTGCTTCACCTGAACCTCTTGGGAGAACAAGATAATGCCCACCTCTAGGCTCAATGCGCAGAGGTAAGTTCAGTTCCACCTCTGACCAGGGGACCCCGAAACCTCCCAACATCCTTCCCACCTCCTCATCCCACCCGCCTCTGTGGTTCCTCAGTGGCTGCACCCTAAGGTGGTTTATATATGGAAGGAAGTGGGGAGGGACTTATGGGAAGGGCTAGATTAGGGGTCAAAAAGCCTGGATCCTAAGTCTGGGCCCTCTGCTCAAGGCCCCACATGCCAACAGGCACCACCCGGTCTTCCTGACTCTCAACCCAGCCCAAAGGCCAGACATGTTTAAACAATCTCTCAAAAAGAGGGGTTTTGGAGTGCTTCCCTCTGGAGGAAACTGGGACTCAGGGCGCCCGGCCCAGATCACACTGCAGACCTGGGCTGTCCCGTCCGAGCACGGTGTTCGCTCAACAAGCCCCTACCCAGCCACCCACTGCTGAGGATGGTGAGACTGAGGCCCGGAGCTGGCCTCCAGCCCGACCTCCAGTCGAAACGTACTAGTACTAGTGTCTCCTCCGCTAGGATGCAAATCCGGGGAGCGGGGACTCGTTGGCCCGCCCCCGTAGTCCGCAAAGGGTCTGGCACTCAGGAGGTGCTCACTACGTGTCCCGACCCAGCGCCCCCTGCACAGACGGTAAACGGGCTGGAGAAGACTGGCTCGGGACGTGGCATCCCACTCGCCCCCTAGCAGCCATCACCTCGGCTAGGCACCCACAGTCCCAGCGGGGAGACTAAGGCCGGGCAACCACCGCCGGCAAGAACTTACAGGGCAAGGTGCCGCCATGGCGGGCCCGGGGCGCCCAAGGCGCCGGAGAAAGCAGCGTCGGCCGTTGCGGCCCGTTCAGTTTCCGCGCCCCCAACCGCCGCCAATAGCAACGCGGGTCGCGTCGCCACGCCCCGCCCACGACGATTAAAGGAGACGCTGCACCTCCGCTTTTTGTCCCCCGGCCGGAAGCAGAGCTGTGTGGCCGGTTCTACGGCCTCCGCGCGCAGCTCCGCCAGACCAGCAGCTCACGGGTGCCGCCGCCAAAGGCCTCCGTCCACTGTCACTAATCCCCTAAGAAATTACAAAACCCAGGATGAGGGGTTCACTGCATCGGCCCCGTAGCTCGGTTTACCGCACGACGAGCACAGCCTTCTGGGAAATGCAGTTTCAAGACGGCCGCCACCTTGTGTGTGCACAAAAGTGGAACTACTTTTCCCAAGATACCTTGAGGGCGGGCCGGGATTAACCACCGGTAGGAAAGGCTTCAAGGATCCCGGAAGTGGAGGACACGTGGGTCATTGTATCTGTGTCCTCTTAAAGGGCCCTTGAAACCGGGCGTTCGCTCAATACCTTAAGGGCCAATTAGTCGCCCGTCAGAGATTCTTTAAATGGTTCACTCCTCCGAACTTAAAACAAGTGTCATTTAAAAGAACACCAGTCACTTGGAATCACATCCATAGGATTCTCCATGGGTGGAGAAACCTAGGTTCTATTCTGTTGTCGTCCTGCTTCATTGTGTGACCTGTGACCCTGGAGAAAAAAAGTACCTTTGCCCAGGCCTCAGTTTTGTAATATTGTAATTTGTAATATGAGGGAGTGTGATGCAGCCTGGTCCTCTCCAGACCCCTCAGCCCTGAGAAGCGGTTATAAATTACATATTTAAAAGAGAAGGAGACATTTCTAGATATGTCTCCTGAAGCAAGGGAGACAAAAGCAAAATTAAACTATTGGGACTGCATCAAGTTAAAAAGCTTCTACACAGCAAAGAAAATAATTAACAAAGCCAGAATACAACCTACTGAATGGGAGAAGATACTTGGCAAATGACATACCTGATAAATGGTTAGTATCCAAAATATATAAGGAACTTACACAACTCAACACCAAAAATTCAAATAATCCAATTAAAAATGGGCAGAAGACAGGGACATTTCTGGGATGCCTGGGTGGCTCAGCTGCTCAGGCATCTGCCTTCCACTCCAGTCGGGGTCCTGGGATTGAGTCCAGCGTTGGGCTCCTTGCTCGGCAGGGAGTCTACTTCTTCCTCCTTGCCCCTCCCCCTGCTTGTGCACGTTCTCTCTCTCTCTGACAAAAAAAAAAAAAAAAAGACATGGACATTTCTCCAGAGAAGACATCCAGATGGCCAATAGACACATGAAAAGATGCTCAATATCACTCATTATCAGGGAAATACAAATTAAAGCCACAATGAGATAATACCTCACAGCTGTCAGAATGGCTAAAATCAGAAACACAAGAAACAACAAGTATTGGCAAGGATGCAGAGAAAAAGGAACCCCCGTGCACTGTTGGTGGGAAGGCAAACTTTTCCACTGGTGCAGCCACTGTGGAAAACAGTATGAAGTTTCCTTAAAAAATTAAAAATAGAACTACCATATGCTCCAGTAATTCCACTACTGGGTATTTACCCAAAGAATAGGAAAACCCTAATTCAAAAAGATATATGTCCCCCTATGTTTATTGTAGCATTATTTACAAAAGCTGAATTATGGAAGCAATCCAAGTATCCATCAGTAGATGAATAGATAAAGAAGATGTGGTGTGTGTGTATATGTATGTATATATATACACACACACAAATACATATATATACATATATATATATATATACAATGAAATATTACTTGGCCATAAAATATAATGAAATCTTGGGGCGCCTGGGTGGCTCAGTTGGTTAAGCGGCTGCCTTTGGCTCAGGTCATGATCCCAGGATCCTGGGATCGAGCTCCACATGGGGCTCCCTGCTCAGCGGGGAGTCTGCTTCTCCCTCTCCCTCTGCCTCTCCCCCTGCTCATGCTCTCTCTCTGTATCTCTGTGTCTCAAATGAATGAATAAAATCTTTTAAAAAATAATAATAATGATGAAATCTTGCCATTTCCAACAATATGGATGGATCTAGAGAGTATAATGTTAAGTGAAATAAGTCAGACAGAGAAAGACAAATACCATATGATTTCACTTACATGTGGAATTTAAGAAACAAAACAAATGAACAAAGAAAAAAAGAGACAAACCAAAAAACAGATTCTTAACTATATAGAGAACAAACTGGTGGTTATCTGAGAGGAGGTGGGTGGGGAGATGGGTGAAATAGGTAAAGGGGATTAAGAATACAATTACCATGATGAGCACTGCATAATGTATAGAATTATTGAATCACGATATCATAAACCTGAAATTAATGTTAACACTGTATGTTAACTATACTGGAATTAAAATAAAAAATAAAAGAAAATTAATAAAAGAGGAGACATTCTAAGGGCCTGGCCACCAGGGGCCATCCCTGCTCACTTTATGCTGTCAGAACGTCCAGGCTGTCCTTGTCCAGAACTTTTACCCTGTCTCTGGGTATCTTCCCAACCTGGAGCTGACCTGGACCGGATATTATGCAACATTCAGGAAACTTCTGTCACCTCCCTGGACAGGCCAATTTGGCCAGACTCCAACACTGATTAGGATCTGGCCAGGCCCGGGGTTTTCTCATTACATCCTGAGACCAAAGATGGTTTCTCCATGGACCTCCAAACCAGAGCAGAATCAGAACCTGGCACAGGTGGGTAGCTGGCATGTAGAGGACTGGGTCTCTCCTTCGGACCTAGAAAGTCTGGGGCCAGACGGAAGAAACAGAGACATCTTCACTGTGATTTGGCATAGAATTGGCTTCTTTACATTACAAATGTTCAAGCTCATTTAACTCAGACTCTGAAATTCTCCTTAAAACAACAAGTATTGGGGCCCCTGGGTGGCTCAGTCGTTAAGTGTCTGCCTTCAGCTCAGGTCATGATCCCGGAGTCCTGGGATCGAGCCCCGCATCGGGCTCCCTGCTCGGCGGGAAGCCTGCTTCTCCCTCTCTCACTCCCCCTGCTTGTGTTCCTTCTCTCACTGTGTCTCTCTCTATCAAATAAATAAAATCTTTAAAAAAAAAAAAGTATTGTATTATTCACACACCTCAGAATTGTTCAACATTGTTCAAAGGATGACTTTCAAGTCTTCCCGCCAACATTCACAACTCATTCAGCGATTCTCTTGTCTGCTGTCCAAAGACTTAAAGTGAAAAAGTTAAGGAAGAAAAAAAAAATTAAATACATAAATATCTATCCATTAAATTTAGAGTTTGTTTGTTTTTGTTTTTTTTTTAAGATTTTATTTATTTATTTGACACAGAGATAGAGAGCACAAGTAGGCAGAGCGGCATGCAGAGGGAAAAGGAGAAGCAGGCTCTCTGCTGAGCAGGGAGCCTGACGCGGGGCTCAATCCCAGGACCCTGGGATCATGACCTGAGCCGAAGGCAGTCACTTAACCAACTGAGCCACCCAGGCGCCCCAAATTTAGAGTTCTTTTATTGCTGTTATTGGTAGTGTTTTTGGTCTCGTTTTGTTGTTTTGTTTTGTTTGTGTAATTTTAGCTACAGAACATCCCTGGTCTATTGGAGCTCATAATCTACAAAACTGAATTTAGAGAAACCCTTCTGTAAAATGATTTTCAAATGTCAAGCTTGCTCAAAGTAACAGGCCCTAGAAGATTTTACTCATTCTCCCTAGTCTTTCCAGATCCTACTATCTTCTATCCTTACCCACTGGAAGAGGAGCTGGGGATGCCCCACCCACTCTTGTTCATTTATTCTCCAAAAATTGCAACACCACATTCTGCCAACACCACAAAGACGAGCCATGATCCACCACCGACACAACCTGTATAAACAAAGATTGGTGCCTCTGCCTTCTGACTGAGCAGCCCCTACCCTGTGCCACGTCCATCAGATTGGACTTCATTGCTAAGTCCCTCATATTGGGGATGAGTATGCTCAAAGTTGGAGGAGCCAACACTGAGCCTCCATGTTGAGGGGACCTCCATGTTGAGGGGGGCTGGAAGAGAGCTCCTTTTTCAAGCCCCCTTGTGGCAGGAATGCTAGAAACTCTATCCTGGTATAAAGCCCATAAAACCCCTGCAAGAGACTCTCCTCCAGTCATCACTCCCAGACCCCCTGCCCAAGAGCCAATGCCACCTCAGGGTGAGGCAGAGAAAGGAGGAAAAGCAAGGATCACACCCACCCACATAGCCCAATCCATCCTGCACCTGGAAAGCCCCATCAGTTCTATCACTCAGCCCTGCACTGTGGCCTGGGCTTGAAACTCTGAGCATGGCAGCTTAGGGCTTGTCCCAGGGTCAGACACATCTTGGGATGAGCCCAGGCCCTGCCACCTCTAAGCTGCGTGATCTAGCAGGAGTCACGCCATATCCCTGAGCCTCCATGTCCTTGATTGTAAAATAATCATAACATATCGGCCGCGGTGGGGGAGGAGGGATTCCATGAGCCATTAATTAATGTGAGAGCTTGATATTGAGCTGCCACTTAATACATTTGACATTTTACCATGACCTCAGTCACATCACATACCTCCTCTGCTCCAGCCATCTAGCTGCTACCTCTCTGCTTCTGCTCCCACCTCCAGCTCCTGGGCTGCCTTGGCTCCAGCCACGTTGGCCTTCTTGCCATTCCTTGAATAAGAATGTGCCAGGCACCCTCCCATCTCAGGGCTTTTGCACTGGCTGTTGTCCCTGTGTCCACTTGGCTCAACCTATCACTTCCATCAGGACTTTGTCATATGTCACCTTCTCAGTGTGGCTTTCCCTGGCCACCCCACTTAAAATGCCAACCCACCTTCCCTCTCCCGGCTTTATTTTTCCCCAGTGTCTTTGCCATCTGACACACTGGACTTCTTGGGTTGTTATCTTCTCCCCTCTTAGAACATCAGCTCCAGGGAAAGCCTGTGAGTGTATCCCTGCACCCGGCGCAAGGCCCAGACAGAGTGGGTCCACAGTACATATTTGTCAGTGAAATAAATCAATCATGACAAGATTGCTCAGAGATGGTTCCAGAGCCTGTGAAGGGCAGGACTTCTTCCCAGTGGGAGAGAAGGGGAAGGGATTAGGGTGATCAGGAAAAGCTTCTCTGTGGGGGCAGGGAAACCTGAGCTTTAGAGCACAAATGGGGCTTAGAGGGGCAGGGGACGGACACACAGGACAATTCCAGTGCAGGGAGCAGACTAGGCAAAGGTCTGGTGGCAGGATTGAATGTGGAATATCTGGAGAGCAGGGATAAAGCAGGTGGGCTCAGAAGTAAGGCTAGACTGTAAGGTCACAAACATTGACAAGAATCGTGGGGATCGGGCTCAATGGATCAGGAGGCCAGCCACGTGTCCCCTCCCAGGGCTGAGGGGAGCCAAAAGAGACCTCTCACAGATGTGGCGCCTGCAGGGGGAAGTCCCATTGCGATTCTGGACCTCAGTCATACCCACTGTAGAAACGGTATGCCCCTGCAGGGCAGACTTCTCTGAAGACAGGCCATACCGCAAGCAGGGAGGAGTCTAAGGGGCCACAAGCCTTCATCCTTGCTCAGCCCTGCTCCTCCATCCGGCAGCATTGGCCACTCTGCTAAGAAGCCCACACTGGTGGGAATACTAGGGAATCCCTCTGAATGAGCCTCCGCCTTGAGACTGTCCTTCCATATTGCAAACAGTGAATGGCATGGCTAGAACTGCTATGGCAGTTCCTGGGGCAGTGATGTCAACGAAACTGGGACCAGTTTTCAGGATGCGTGAAGAAACAGAGCTTGTTGGTAGCCACGCCACACCATCCACTCAAGTCAGATGGGGAAGCCTCTGTGTGCTGAGTCCTTCTACCCACATCCCATGACCAGTGTCCTCCCTCCCATAAGCCCAAGCAACCCCTTGGGAGATGCTGGGCCTCCGTTTCACATTGTCCAGGAAAAAGGGAAGAGGCCAGAAAAGCCCAGTGGGGATAGAACAAATCCCACAAAGCTGAGGCCCCCTGACCTTGGCTCTATACAGGAGGGCTGGGGTGGGGTGCAAATGCCATAAAAGGTCTGAACTTAAACCTGAGAACCTTCCTGGTAGATAATGCAGACAGGGCTTCAGAGCAGCAACATTCAGCCCCAGCTGCTGTTTAGAACCTCTGCAGGTGGAATCAGCACCAGCGGCTTAAGAGTTCCCCAAGTAAGTCCATTGGGCCAAGGCTGCTCTAAACCAGGGGGACCAAGAGAACTTTCTATGATGATGAGAATGTTCTGTATCTACACTGTTTAATACAGTAACCCTTGGTTACATGTGACTATCGAACACTTGAAATGTGGCTACTGTGCCTAAAGAACTGAATTTTATTTATTTTATTTTTTTAAGATTTTATTTATTTATTTGAGAGAGAGAATGAGATAGAGAGAGAGAGCATGAGAGGGGGGAGAGTCAGAGGGAGAAGCAGACTCCCTGCCAAGCAGGGAGCCCGATGCGGGACTCGATCCAGGGACTCCAGGATCATG
>NW_023270855.1:38713662-38886486 GCF_011800145.1 Mirounga leonina | reverse complement strand
GGACTCGATCCAGGGACTCCAGGATCATGACCTGAGCCGAAGGCAGTCGCTTAACCAACTGAGCCACCCAGGCGCCCAAGAACTGAATTTTAAATTGCATTTAATTTTCATTAATTTAAACGTAAAAGCCATATGTGCCTAGTGGCCATCGTATTGAACAGCACAGCCCTAGACTATAAATTGGCTCTGTGGTCTTAGGCAAGTCACTGGGACTCTTGGACTTCAGTCTTCTGGTGAGGCCGTGAGGAATATAGGCCCAGTCCACAGTAGCCAAGGTAACTCTCTGTCCCTATGCCCCATTGCCCAGCTGCGGGGGAGAAGGAGGAGAAGCCGGCAGGGTGGTTGGAGACACCAGCCCAACCCCAGGGACAAGGAGCAAGGCGGTAAGATGCAGGCCATAGCCCCTCGGGCCCCACAGCAGGACTTTGCTGGCTGGCCCCAGAGCATTTGGAGTGAGAAGACGGGGCCAGGGGCCTGAGAATCAGAGGATAATTGGATTTCCCTCCTCCAGGGAATCCTGAATTGTGGTGCAGTGAACCGGCCTAGAAGGGGGTCAGCAACAAAGTAACTGACAACTTTAGTTTACCACAGAGTCACTCTACACCAAATGTCACATGAAGTCTTAGCCCCGAACCCAGGAGCGATGCAGCATTTTGCCCATTTTATTGATGGAAAAACTGAGGCACAGAGTTAGTAAGTGGGGAGCCGGGATTAGAACCCAAGAACTAAGAACCCTTAAATAGTTCAGGCCCCAGTAGAACTAAAAAGGGCCTCAAGACTTTCACCCCCAGGGCGCCTGGGTGGCTCAATCGGATGTGTCTGACTTGATTTCGGCTCAGGTCAGAATGTCAGGGTTGTGAGACCGAACCCCGCGTCAGGCTCCGTGCTGGGCATGAGTCGGCTTGAGAGTCTCTCCATCTCCCTCTGCCCTTCCTTCTCTCCCTCTCTGGGGGAAAAAAAAAAAGACTTTTACTCCCAACAGCAGAGATGGGACCCAGAGTAGCCCAAAGTGGCCAACCCCACACTAGAAAGTCCTTTGTTGTCTTATGTTTCATCTTAAATAGGCAAGTAAGTTTAGCATCTACTTCTCTTTTAATAACTTTTTAATATAAAATTAATGTTTTGATGACGGACCAGTTAACTCCAAGTCGTGCTGGTACTCAGGACCACGCCCCAGTGTGCCCTGCGGTTTCATGTCCCCCCTCCACCACACATCAGGGTGAGAAGCAGGCTGTAGAAGAGTCTCTCAGCTGGTCGTCCAATGAGGTAAGCCTGCTCCTAGGGCCTAGGGCTCAGGGCTTCCAGAATCCAGGGTGCAGCTGGTTTAAATGCCTATTTCTAGGTCAGCTATAGACCCTGACTCCATGGGTCTGGGTGACTCTTATGTGATGGTCCTCATACCTCGCCAAGAAGCCCCGGGCACAGTGGGGGCCTGGACAGCCCTGCCCTGCCCTCAGTGGGAGCTCTTACCCATCTCTGATGCTCTGGCCAGGGACCCAAGACTAGACAAGTCTCAACTCTGACCCTAACTTGCTCTGTGGTCCCATCTTGGGCCTCAGTTTTCCCATTGTCCAAGAAGGACATCCATAGGGGAGTTCAAAAGCCCTTTTGGTCTCAATGGGTGTATGTGGTTCGGCAGACTTCCTGAGGCAAGGGGCTGGAGGCACACCTAGTGAGGCCTCCTTTGTTTCCTCTTCCTCATTGTGCCACTCTGGCCTCCCACACTCCAAGCTCAGGCCCTCCTGGGCCTTTGCACTGGCTGTTTCCTCCGCCTGACCTGCCCTTTCCTGAGATCATGGCTTGCCCCAGGCCTGGACCTTCAGGCCTCAGCCTGAACATTACCTCCTCAGAGACACCTCTACAGGCTTTCGCCTGCCTCCATCCTCCTCATGGTTATATGCCATTGCTTTCTCATGCACCTTCCCTGGACTATGAGCTCCAGGAGAGCAGGAAACCACGCCCCCCTTCTGGTCACATTGGGGGGTGCTGGGCACTCATCCCTGGCCTGACACAGGGAAACGTCACCCAGACTTTGACAGTTCAGTCCCGGGAGTCACAGGACCTGAGGAACACGAGGAACTCCCTTCAAGGGCCCCAGTGATGCTCGGACTCAGGGAGGGGCTTTCTATCAGGTTGGGAAGCAGGCAATTCAATCCTACAAGCATCTGCAAAGTCCCTGCTATGTGCCTAGCCCTATTCTGGCACCTCCGCCTTACGGAGAGTCAGAGGTATAGCAGCCCCCGTGCCTGGCTCCTCCGGGGAGGAGGAGCTCCATGAGTGTCCTCCTAGGGGTTCCAGCTCAGCACTGGGGTGTCCCTCTGTTGACAAGATGGGGGGGCTTCCAGGAGGAGGCAAGTGGGGAAGGGGACTTGAAGAACAAGCAGGTCTTCCACAGAGAAATGGCATCCCAGGCCCCAGAAGGGGAAGGTATGGGTTGGAAGAAATACACCGCTCCTCCAGGCCAAGGTGGGCAGTGACAGGTCTGCGTGTTGTGGACTCACCTCCACCGCCTAGCTGACCACCGACTGCTCCCGTGCTCCTTGAGGAGCTCCCATCCCAGCTGCCAGGAGCCAAGAGGTTCATCCAGGTGACAAAGATCTCCTGTGGTGAGTCATCCTTGGGTCCCAGGTAGGTTCACCGCCCCCCCCCCCCCCCCCCCCCCCCAGATTACTCACATGCTCAGGGCCAGAACAGCCACCCTGTGCAGGGGAGACACTGAGTTCCAGAGAGGATAGGGCTTGTCTTCTGTTCCTGGTGGCGGGGGAGAAGGGGTTTGGCGTAGATGTGGGACCATTGCACTTGTCAGTCAGTATTCCCTGGGGCTTGCCTTGTGGTCCCTCACTTAAAACCCTTCCATGGCTCCCCACTCTCAGAAGAAGGCCAGGTTCCCCATAGCCCCTCTGCCGTCCCCTCCTCCAGGCTTGCCTCACACCCCACCCCACCCCATAGGCCAGACCTTCCCACCCTTGTGCCTGGTCTACACTGTTCCCTCTGCCTGGGAGGCCCCTGCATTCGGCCCCTCAAGGAAATCCTATCCTCTACCCTTGGTTCAAATGCCCCCAACCGCCATGAGCAGAATGAACGGCTGCCTCTCCTCAGGCCTCCGCAGGGCTCAGGCTGCTGAGACTCCCTTAGGCCAGACCCTCCACTTCTTTGGCTCCTGGAAGGAGGGTCTTGTCAGTTGATGCTGGCCCCCTCTTTGGCACACCTGGAAACAGGTGTGTGCGTGGCTGTGTGTGCACGTGTCTGCATTGTGGTTGAGGATGCATGCGTGTGTCTGTGTGTGTGAGCGCGTCTGCGTATGGCTGACCCTGTGTGCCTGGCTGTGTCACCGGGCCTGACGGAGTGTGGTGGCACGTGTCTGTTGCTTGTGTGTGTGCCTGCGTATCTTAGTGTAGGTTCTTCCAGAAACTGACCCTGAGAACAGATTCAGGGCTAACTCATTTATTTGGGAGGTGATTCTGGAAAACAGCCGTAGGGAGAAGGAAAGAGAGACAGAGAAGGGAGGGCAGCCAGTGAAGGGTGTGTTATGAAGCATGTGACCACTGTGGGTGACTGGGGCCCAGTCACACTGGAGCACTTGGGGACACAACACAGAACAGGCCTCGGGGCCGTCCCTCCTGAGGATCAGGGAGAGGGGGTTTATCCACACGTTTCTGACAGCCATGGTGGAGGCCTGGTGCTTCCAGGCTCTCCTAGGCCAGGCCTAGGGCCTTCTGGGGGGAAAAAGCCCTCAGCACGGGGTCTTGGGTGCCAGCAAGGAAGTCAGGCTTGTGTGCGTGACAGGGGTCAGTGTGGGGGGACCAGGGAACGCGCCCACACAAACTGCTACACCATGTTTGTGCTGGTGGCCTGTTATGCCACATAGAGGGACTCCAATCACCTCTCTGTGCAAACTTCTGCGGGTTCAGGAGAGGTCAGCACATTGGGCAACAACTGGCCTTTCCCTCCTTCCCTCTCCCAGCTGGTCGGCTCAGAATTTGCCAGATCATGCCAGGGCTGTGCCTAATGTGGCCAAACAGACCCGCACTTGCTTTGGGCAGTGGCAATTTCTACCCTTGGGCCATGGTGGGGAAGGGAAGTTGGTGCCCACGGGAGCCTGGACAGTAGCGGGAAAGGCCACGAAGGCCACACAGGGGAACTTGGCCTCCATCCTATAGGCAGTGGGGAGTACTAGAGCCTTGGTGCGCCAGCAAGAGATACAGTCGGTGTTCCCCTTCAGGAGGATCACTCTGTGAGCCTGGAAGCCCGAGCACTCAGAGGAGGTGCTTAACTGGGCAGATTGGACAAAGCCCCAAGTATGACAGGTGACTGGGCCAGGGCTCAAGGGAATGTGGATGGGGTGATACTGGCCAGCAGGCTGCTCCTCTTTGGGGAGGGCTGGTATCCAGTTACTGTCTCAGCAAAGACAGTTACTGTCTCAGCAAAGTTTAGGAATTCAGGGGCTGCAGGACAGAGCTGGGGTTAGGGGGCCATGGGAATGGGGAAAGGGGAACTACCCAGTCTCATCGGCTTGGTCTGATGGCCATCGGTGAGGACCTGTGGGGTAAGACAGGAGTCTGAGTGACCCAGGGGAATGGTCCTTGGCAAAGAGAGAGCATGGAGGTCCCAGCAGGAACAGGCCCAAAGAAGCCCCTTCAGAAAAGGGAGCGATCGGGGAACAGAGAAGCCTGGGTCATTCAGACCTAGGGAGCAGCAGGAGTAAGGGGTCCAGCTGCAGGGAGATGGGGACAGCACAGGGGTGCAGCAGGAAGAGCAGTGGGGTGCTGGGCTGTGGGGCAACCAGAATTCCCACATGGGCTGAGGCCATTGTGGGGCCCAGGGGATAGGGAGGTATGCCCCTGAGGCCTGCTGGGGAAGAGAAGGAGAGAGATAGGGCTGGAGCTTGGGGAAGCCAGGACACTGGAACAGTCTAGGAGCTAGCGAGGAAGATGGGAGGCCACCAGCAGGGAGGGCATGGGACCTCCCCGGGGGCTGGGGGGTGGTGTGCTTTAGTGGGTCAGGGGATGGAGGCAAGGCAGAAGGTGACAGTTCTGGGGTCCATAAGGGAAAGGCTGGAGCTGTGCAGATCTGGGTTCTAATCCCAGGTATAACACTGACTTGCTGTGTAACTGTGAGTAAGAGCTTAACCGCTCTGAGCCTTGTTTCCTCATGTAATGGAGATCCCGTGGAGATCATAACAGAAACTAGGTGAACCAGGTTCCTAGGGCTTCCATAACAAAGTACTACAAATTGGGTGGTTTAAAACAACAAAAATTGATTCTGTCATAGTTCAGGAGGCCTGAAGTCAGAAGCTGAGGCACTGACATGGTCATTCTCCTTCTGAAGACTCTAGCAGAAGACATTCTCTGGCCCCGTCTCGCTTCTGGTAGCCCCTGAGTTCCTCAGTGTAGGGCGACATGACTCCACTCTCTGTCTCCTTCTTCAAATGGCTGTCTTCTCTTTGTGTCCAAATTTCCCTCTCCTTGTAAGGACACCAGTCATGGGATTAGGGCCCATCCTCATCCGGTATGATCTCATTTCAACGTGATTATATTTGCAAAGACCCTATTTCCAAATAAAGTCACATTCACAGGTACAAGGGGGGAGGGGATGGTTAGGACTTCAACATATCCCTTTGGGGGGGCGCCTGGGTGGATCAGTTGGCTAAGCGACTGCCTTCGGCTCAGGTCATGATCCTGGAGTCCCTGGATCGAGTCCCACATCGGGCTCCCTGCTCAGCGGGGAGTCTGCTTCTCTCTCTGACCCTCCCCCCTCTCATGCTCTCTCTCTCTATCTCATTCTCTCTCTCAAATAAATAAATAAAATCTTTAAAAAAAAAAAATATCCCTTTGGGGAACACAACCCTAGGGCATAGGTTTGCCGTAAGGGTTAAACTACAGACCTGGCACACAGTAGGCTCTCAATAAATGGTGGTTTTAAAAAAGCAGGGTGGGGCGGGAGGATTATGGGAGCTCAGACTGGCAGACTTTCCCCGCGGGTACCTATGTACTCACACATGAACACTTGTGGGTGCCTGAGCAGATACGAGTGCACAGGAAGCAAAACACTGCTCGGGGAGTGACACCCAGCCAGGAAGGCCAGGACAGGTGGCCCTGGGACCTCAGCCCTCAGTCTACCCACCCCGCAGAGCCATTCAGGGCAAGGCTCGGGGCCTAATGTCATCTCACTGGGCAGGAGGCCCAAAGCCAAAGCCTTGTTTGTCAGAAAATTCCTTGGGAATCCTGAACAAGGCCACCACTGACATCATGTACAAGTTCACACTGTCCCTGTGGGGGGCTACTCAAGGCTACCCAAACACAGCCTTGGCATGATGGCGGTGGGCCATAGGGGTAGTGCCAGCAGAGCTTTTTGTGGGGGGGACACAGAATCAGACCGGCCCCAGGGACCCCAGTGAAAATGCTGGGCAGCCACCCCCCACCCTACACCCTACACCCCCCATCCAAGAGGAGGTGAGAGGAGAGTCTACCGCTCCCCCACCCCCTCCCCACAACTCCTCTGCACCTGTCAGACAGGCCTGGCTAACCCTCCTTCCCCCAGCTGGGGTCGCCAGAGCTAGTGGAGGGTGCAGTGGGGAGAGCACCTGGCCCCAGTTCCTCAGAACCTTCTGGTCTCTGCCATCGGACACCCTCTGAGCTCATCAGGATCACTGCGGGCAACACAGTTCATCAGCACTGCCATGACCTCTGGGGAGAAGCACCAGGAACACCGAGTACTCCAAGGATAGGCATTGATAAGGCTCATTGAGCCAGGGACAGAGCCTGGCTGCCACAGGGCCACTCCCCACCGCCTCAGCCTGGACACCTCTGTCTTCCTCCCTAGCCCCTCCCAGGGCACCAGACCTGACCTCAGACCAGAGAGCCCCATGCAAAGTCCACCTGTGAGAGAGTTCCCAGCTGCTCAGGCCTGCCTGGCCTGGGAGGCCCAAGCTTTAGCCCTGCTGGGGCTCTGGGCTGCTCTGGCTCCATTCACTTAACAGTCCTCCCCCTCCCCCACGCCTCCCGCCCCCAACCTTTGCTGAGCACTGTGCTTGGTGCTGGGACCAGTCATGAGACAGCACGGCCTGGCTTCATGGAGCCAACACGCAGGGCTATGGAAACTGCCGTGGTCCCCAGGGGGCCTCTTGGAAGGCCAGGGGTACAAGGCTGGGTCGGGGGGTGAGAATGAAGGGGTGGGGGGAGGGTTGCCCCCAGCAAGATCTGGGGAAGGAGCATCACAGGGCACAAGGAACAACCACGGCAAAGGCCGCATGCAGGGACTTGTTGGGTAGGGTTAAGGGACAGAGAAACAAGTAGAGGGAGGGTGTCAGTGAGGTGGGTGGGCCTTATAGACGCCATGAGGACTTGGCTTCTCCTGAGCGAGAGGGAGCCACAGGAGAGCTTTGAGCAGAGGAGGTCCTCTGGGGTTTTGCTTTAAAAAGATCCCTCTGGCTGCTCTGAGAGAAGATCAGTGGTTTTCCCGGTGATGTCCTGACAGAACTTGCAGAAATGCAGATTCCCTGGCGCCCTGCTGAATCTGGAATCCTCGTGCCCCTCAAGCAGCATTGCTCAAGGTCTCCCACCCCACCAGAGGCTTGGAGAAGAGCGCAGGGCGGGAAAGGAGACCCATGCCATCTCCCCACCCACTCCCTGAAAACCCTGTGTGGCACACAGCCTGACAGAGGCTCTGCCAAAACCCACAAGCACGAAACCAGTTTGCCTTTGTTCAGCCCAGCTGAATTATATAATAGGCTTTTCTAACTTACTTGACCACAGAATTTTTTTTTCCCCCCAGAGAACACTGTTAAACGTCCTGCACCAATGCTCCGGATGCACTTTGATTTATTTTCTCTGGGTTCCTGCACTGTACCTGGTACACGGTGCCCACTCAACAACTGCCCTTTGGAAAGTACGCAAATCTCTCCATGGTGACCCTGACTAGACTTGGGTGATTTACAAACCCACTGACCTTTCCCGAGCTCCGGGGAGACATACTGACTTCTGTGTTGCCCTGGAATCCCGGGGATCTGAGAAGATCAGGAACAAGAAGGGGAAGAGGGAGGGGTTGCCACCTGGCCCTTCCAGAACAATGACCCGTCTCTGGTGCTGAGACACCCTGCCTGAGCTCGTGGCTGAGTTACACGGCAGCTTTTCTAGAAGGTTCTTTTTGCCAACGTGTTGCTCGTAGAAGGCTTGCGTGAGTCCCCACAGGTCAGTCTTGCTGGCCCCCTAGCTCCAAGCTGGGCGCCTCCTCCTCAGGCCCTGGCAGACAGCCAGGTGTCAGGCTTGCGTGAGGGGCCCCTTTGAGTCCTCAAGCATAGCCGGCCTCTCCTTTGTTTCCAAGGAAACTTCACTAGGGGCCCATTCATTAGTGAGAGGCATCTGCCTTAAAGTTCGAGTAGAGACTCGGGAGCCAGATGGTTCCAAGGAGTGCACGGCGAAATGCCAGAGGGGCCATAGGATCATAGCTGTCCCTAGCACGAGTGCCGGAAAAGACCTGGAGCCTCCAGGTCCATGCCCCTGTTAAACAGGTGAAGAAATTGAGGCCCCAAAAGAAGAAACCATTATTGTCACCCAGCTTGACTGTGATGCCCCAGGGAGCTCCCTGAGGCCCCACAGGTTAGTTGGGGACTTCTCAGAGTTGTGCAGGGCCATCTGGGCATCCATGAGTAGGAGGGCCACCGAAAAGGCAGGCTGAGGGAGGGACAGTCAGGGCTCATGATAGCTTTGAGCTCATCAGGGATGTGGGTGGGGGAAGGGATGGTGATGCCCCATCCCAGGGAACTAGTGAGCACTTGTGGGGGTTGGATAGAGGCAGGAGGAAGGGGTGAAGCAGTGTGCACCACCCCGTGACTCTGCACGACCCCATGCATGACAATGTCACAGCAGTGGTGTATTGTGGCTGCCTGGGTATTTGCCTGTAACAGTGTGACTTCGCAGCTGCGGATGGCTGTGAGCACCGGTCTGCCATCCCTCTAATCAGAGTGGCTGGGCCTGTGGCCAGGCAGAGGGGTGTTGGTGACTCTGGCGCCTGTGGGCCTGGGACCACTGGAGAGATATCCAGTATGTGCACCTCTGAATGTGACTAGCGGGTTGCTCCGGCAGAACCTTGGCCCTAAGAACTCACAAACCTGATTTGTCACTTCAGAGCTATCAGCAAAGACACGGGCCGACTGTGGAAAGCCTATTTTGTAAATGTAGCTCCCCGGGGGTAAAGGGAGAGCCTTCCTGCTGCACGGCCAGGGCCATCCTCTGACGTGCTGGCCACAGAAGGCAGCGGGAGAAAGACCAAGAGAAGGGGTGAAGGCCTGGGATGGGGAAGACTGGCCACCTGCCCTGTGGTCTGTCCTGCAATCCCCACCCCAGCTCTGCTCCATGGGGCTCAGGGGGCTCCTGGCCACACACACAGTCCACAGACCGGGCCCAGGATCAGAGATGACCTGACCCAGGACGAGCACCGAGAGAGGCGTGGAGGAGGACTGCGTGGACACCTGCGAGGGCCCATGTGTGCTTGTATCTGGATGAGAGGAGGTGTGGTGGCAGGATGTTCAGGACGTGGACACTCACAGATCTCCCCAGGGCAGGCTCCTGCAAATGCCCAAGCAAGCAGGTGCCTGGCCAATGACCTTGCAAATTCCCCTGCCCATCTCTGGGCTATCTCCTGACCAGCCATCTGCTTCTTGCTTTCCACACTTGCCTCTTTGCTGACACAACCTGCCCACAAACTGCCCCATCTCTGGGTCCTGAGAACCCACCCACACACATGCATTCACACACAGTCCACAGGGAATCCTCGTTTATTTACCCATTCGATTTATTCATTCATGCATGCATTTGTTCGTCCATCCATCCATCCATTCAACAAATGCTCATTGAGGAGCTCTTGTGAGCCACCAGCACTGCTGACCACCTCAAGTTCCCTCCCCCCCCCCCCCGCCCAAGTCACAGCAGTGAAGGCAAAATCCCAACGAACTTCAGTGTGAGTAGCTCAGAAAAGAGGAACCTCGGGGCTAGATACCATGGCGGCCGTTAGCTGGAGGGAAGCACTGAGCTGGTGTCAAAACCCAGCGGCTACATCAAGCCGGATGGGCTCTGGAGGTTGGGCAAATGTCATGGGGTGGCCTCCTCCCATGCCAGGCCCCCCTAGCTGGGTCCTGCCACTCTGCCTGAAGCCCAGGGTCTGTCTCAGCTGAGATTGAGCCCCAAGGCTTCAGAGCTGTCCCTCAATCCCAAACCCCACACAAGGCTCATCTCTAGGCTGGCTCTCAGGGCCCCTCCATTGGGCCCAGGCGGCCTTGGCTGCCCTTCAGGCCCCTTCCCACCAGCTGCACCAGCCTCCGCGCCTTCAGGGAGGGTTCAGAGGACGTGGAGGCCTCCCAGCTTCTCCCTACTCTCCCTCCTCAGGGTCCTCAAAGGTCTAGAGAGCCCATCTGAGTGCTACCCACCTCCCCCAGACTTCTCGCCCATGCCTCCTTGCTCACATCTTTGACATAACAGTAGTAATATAATGAAACATACCCCCACCTCCTTGGTCCAGGGCATGATGGCTGGTGTTCCCAACTTCCCATGTTATAAAGCGCACTGGCCAGAGCTGGAGGTGCCAAGAGCATGGATTCCCCAGCCTGGCCTGCTCCACCCCTAGTCATCACCAGGTTGGCTCCTTCCCATCCATTAGGACTCACTTTGAACATCCCCTTCTCAGAGAGGCCTCTTCAAGCCCCCAAATAAAGCAGACTCTGTCCTTGTCACTCAGACCACCCATGGGAACACTCACTCTGTGATCACGTTTGCATGGGCTCATATTTAATACACACACACACACACACACACACACAGTCTCCCCCACTAGACCATCCATCACATGAGAATAGGACTACATCTGCCTTGTTCTGTCTTAAAACCTAGGGGGTGCACAGTAAATATTTGCTGAATAAATAAACCTATTTATCCATTTCGTGAAAGCTACCTCACTTCATCAAGGGTCTGAGGCTGCTTATTACAAGAACACATACAATTCAATAGGAGAGGAAAAAACAATGTTGGAATCAAAGATTTTGACCTGTGACCTAGTGATTTCCTTTCTAAATAGCCCACATCCCAGTGGAAGGAAGCATGTGATTTCCTTTCTAAATAGCCCACATCCCCATAAGGAAGCATGTTCAAGAATTTGTAGGGGAAACCTACTGGAAACCACCAAAGGACTGGTGAGGAGCTAGGCCAGTGAACTAGGAACTTCAGTGCCGTGGAGTACTATGTAGCCATAAAAAGGCTCTCTGCTCACAATGGGGCCCTCTCCAAGCTATAGTGTTAAAAACAAAAAGCATGGAACAAAGAGGAATATGTTTTATACATGGAGTTCATTTATAATAGGCAATCAACTGATAAATGTTGAATGAATGAGCAGGATCTTTCTGGAAGGACCCACGAGAACTTGGGAACAGTAGCTGTGTCTGGGGACAGACCTGGATGAGGGAAATTTCTTTGTTTACCATGTCATGCTATTTGCATTTTAGCCATACGCAAATATTATCTACCCAAATAAGGGTGAGCATTGTGAATTGTGTAAGACTGTTGAATCACAGACCTATACCTCTGAAACAAATAATATATCATATGTTAAAAAAAAAAAAGAAGATAGCAGGAGGGGAAGAATGAAGGGGGGGAGATCAGAGGGTGAGATGAACCATGAGAGACTATGGAGACTATGGACTCTGAGAAACAAACAGGGTTTTAGAGGGGAGGAGGGTGGGGGGATGGGTTAGCCCGGTGATGGGTGTTAAAGAGGGCACGTTCTGCATGGAGCACTGGGTGTTATACACAAACAATGAATCATGGAACACTTCATCTAAAATTAATGATGTAATGTATGGGGATTCACATAACATAATAATAAAAAATATGTATATAAGAATTCCAGGGGCGCCTGGGTGGCTCAGTTGGTTAAGCGACTGCCTTCGGCTCAGGTCATGATCCTGGAGTCCTGGGATCGAGCCCCGCGTCGGGCTCCCTGCTCAGCGGGGAGTCTGCTTCTCCCTCTCCCTCTGCCTGCCTCTCTGCCTACTTGTGCTCTCTATCTGTCAAATAAATGAATAAAATCTTAAAAAAAAAAAAAAAAAAGAATTCCAAGTGCTCACATAAAAGTCTGGATGTGAGGTTTTTCTTGAGAAAGGGGAAGAAGGCCTGGCCACACCAGGCTGTGTTCCCCGGGGATGACAGTGAGCAAGGCTGAGATGTAGGAGGGCCCAGGGTGCCCACTGCCCTCTCCCAGCCCCTGTGGGCCCCTGTGTGCAAACCCCAGGTGCATATATGCAAAGGAACTAGCTTGCTAGGTCTGCAGGGTGGAAGCAGGGCTGAGAAGACTTCCGCAAAGCAAAGGGGTGGTTATTTGGCCATCACTCCTGGGCTGATCTCATTCCAACACTCCAAAGGCCACCGCAGGGCCACCGCAGTTCAGGGGCTGGTGAATGTCAGCCTGTCACAAGCCTGCTAGTCTGGCACAAGAACCTGTTAACTCAGTCCCAGCCAGGCCCCAACAGTGCCTCTGGTCTTACCTCCCCCACCAGGGCCTGAGGGCTTTCGTTCAACCCCAAGGGAACCCCTGGAGAGAGGGAGCCACAAGTGGCCCCTTGGGCACCTCCCCCCGAGGTTTTTGGCAAGGAGGAGGGTGACAGGGCAAAGACACAATGAGAGAGGTGGGAAGGCAGGACTGGCTCGAATACTGACTCCAGCTCTGACACTTGGGACAAGTCGCTTTTCCAAGCCTCAGTTCCCTCATCTGTAGCCAGCAGTTAATACGAACTGCGTGCTGTTGCAGGGGCTGATCCCTGCCCCCCAGCGCAGAGGCCCCTGCCCCCCAGCGCAGAGGCCGTGTCCCAGTGAACCCCTGTGTCAACCTTGCATGCAGGAGCTGTATCAGTCAGGCTTCTCCAGAGAGACAGAGCCCGTAGATAGATAGAGCTACATGAAGAGAGAAATTTATTTCATTTTAAGGAATTGGCTCACATGACGCGGAGGCTTGCAAATCTGAAATATGCAGGGCAGGCCGGCAAGCCAGAAACTCAGGTAGGCTTCTTATGTCATAGCCCGCAGCAAAGGCCCTTCTCCAGGAAACCTCGGTTGTTGTTCTTTAAGACCTTCAGCTGATTCTATGAGGCCTACCTACGTTATCATGGCCTGGTGAAGGGGACACATAATATTCAACCATCACAGAAAGTACCACTGGAACAGAAGCTCAGAGAGGCTGTGCCATCTGCTGAGGGCCAGGGAGAACACAGAGAACGGAGCTGGGAGCCGAACACCAGCAGGAGCCTGCCTCCACTCCCTAAGAATGGGGCTGCTCATTGCCTCTTCGAGGGCACGTGTGGGAATCAGATGCCAAGACACGCACAGGGGCCAGGCAGAGAGGCAGAACTCAACAAGGCAGGAGCTGTTCTTAGGGATTGCTGTTAGCACTGAAGAAGGTTGGAGGGGCTGAGGGAGGTCTGGGGGAGGAGGCAGAAAGGAGGTGAGTTCTGGAGTATGGGACAGAAAACCTGTAGGCAGGGCCCCCTTTCCTGCTTCCAGGCACCCCAAGGAGAGAGGAGGGCAGGAGGAGGCCTCTGCCAGGCTGTGAGCCCCGGTGCAATGCTCTGGGCCCAGAGCCACTCACCCAGGTGCAGGGTATAGAGAGTGAATGCAGTGTCCACGAGGGTGTGGGTTCTGGAAGGACCCTGAGGCCGTGGCTGGCTGCCCAGAGGCCCCTGAAAATAGGTGACTCCCACGAAGAGTCAGGCTGGCTGGCTCCCTGGCGGGGCACTCCCATCTGCCTACCCAAACTAGACCTATGTCCTGGAAGTAGAGAAGAGCTTCCACTCAGACCTTGACCCTTGACACAGCCCCAGTCTCCTCCCAGCCTCCTCATCCTCCTCGGGGTGGAGCACTAGATCAGAAAGCACAAGGCCAACAGGTGAGCCATGCTCTCCACTTGCTGCCTGTGTGAACTTGGGCAGGCTACTTAACCATTCTAGGCTTCTGCCCCGTGTATGGGGCTCATCATTCCACTGACCTATAGGGTTCTCCAAGGGGACCTGAGGTTGTGCATATCATCATGGCACCAGGCCAAAACGTTGAATAGAGCTGTCCTTGCTGCCATACTTGTTCACCGTATTGTTATCTTCCCTGGCCTTCTCCCAGTTACCCTTGCCCACCCAGTACCACTTCTCTGGGCCTCACTCACTCTTTCCCATTCCTCCTCTGTTCCAGCTCCTCAACATCTGGACAGAAGTGGTGCGGGGCAGGCCTTTAAATGCCTCCAGGGCCAGTGAGAAATTAAGGGCCTTGCCTGGGTTGATCGTCGCATTGTTGATAACAGGGGGATCCTGGTAGTAGTTGGTTGGGACTCCATTCTCCCCCCAACCTCCACCACACACCTCCTCCTTCTCCTGCTGAGCCCCGGCCTCCCTGGCCTCCTGATGTCCCTCCTCCATACTAGCCTCCTTGAGCCTTCACTGGGCACCGCTCAGCCTAGCTGCCTGTCCGAGGAGGCATCTCTTTGACACCAGTCTCCAGCTTTGAGGTGGGTCCTCCCTCCCTGCCATTCTCTGTCCCAGCACCCTTGCTCACACTGGTCATGGCCTTGAAAATAGCACTTTCTTAGCATCTGTCTCTGCAGCAGCCCAGGAGGGCAGGGAAGGAGGCTCCTCCATGCTGCGCATCCAACATGGGCCAGAGGGGCGGGGGCTCAGTCTGCTCTATTCAACACCAGCCCATCACCTCACGGGGCCTGCCCTGGCCTGATCCACATGCAGGAGCTGAGGGTGGGGCATGAAGGAGGACAAGCACCAGGGAACCCACCTCTTGGTCAGTCCCTTCCAGAAAGCCCCTTACAGCCAGCTTGATCTTTCCTCTAAGCCCCTGCCTCAGACCGTCCCCTAGAGGCTGTGAGGGCAGAAGAGCCTAGCGTGTGGCCTAGAAAGCAGGACACCTGTGTCCCCTCACAGCCCAAACCTCACTTGCTACGTGATCTTGAGTCTTCTCCCCTCTCCAGGTCTTAATCACCCTAGCTCTAAAATGGGTTAGGGCTGCAGACACACACTCAGGTGCCTAGAGAGCAAACATATGTCATTGCTTAGACATCACAAATCCTTAGGGTTGGGGACCCACTGACGGGAGGGCTGGTAGAGAACTGGAGAGAACACATCCTGCCTGGGCCGGCTCAGGGGCTCCAGGCCTGCTGATCCCTCAAGAGAAGTTGGAAATCTTTCAATTTAACAATCTCCTGACTGTTGAATGTTGACAACTAATTCACATTTTTAAAAAGTCATGTGTGGGTCAAAGAGAACATGTCTGGACCACAGTCTGTGGGTTCTATCTTGGAGGACTAGGTTCAGGGGTCCTCTGGGGCTTTCTGGGAGAACAGTGTTTGCTCTTTGCGGGGTGATGTTATTTCCTGTGTACAATACGCCCACCCCTGACACACACACCTGGAGCATTTGATGGCTTTGCCCCAACCCAGCCCCTCTCTTCCCTAGCTGGTCAGAACCTACCCCTTGCTCCAAAGCTGGCTTTACAAACCCAGGCACAGGCCTGTCCCTGGTGGGCTAGAGCCTAAGGAAGGGCCAGCACAAGGCAGGTGTTGGGGACTTCAGGACCCTCCTATCCTGCCCAACCCTTAAATTCCATTTCCTATGGTAATTCTTGGACCCTATTACTGTAAATCCTGGAGCTCACATTTCCAACCCTCCAGGGCAGAACTGAGCTGTTTCCAGAATCTCTAGCCATTTTGCAAGGCTGGTCTCCCGCTCATTGCCAGCAGCCCCAAGGAGAACAGCTGACTCACAGCCAGGGCTATACGGAGCGAAGCAGCACCAGGCTGGAGGTTTTGCCCATCTTCCAAACTGTCCAGGGGAGGCTGGGTGGCTCAGTCAGTTAAGCCGTTAAGCGTCTGCCCTGGGCTCTGCTCAGGTCATGGTCTCATGATCTCGGGGTCCTGGGATCCAGCCCCACCCAGCACCCAGAGGGACAGGCTCCCTGCTCAGCGGGGAGCCCGCTTCTCCCTCTGCCTCTGCGCCACCCCCCTCCCCGCCCCGCTCGCTGGTGCACGCTTTCTCTCTCTCAAATGGATAAATAAAATCTTTAAAAAATATTTTTAAAATTAAAAACAAAAAAAACCCTGTCCCATGTCCATGTGGATCTCCTTGGGGTGGGGGGCCAGAGGGATTTTTTGCCTGACAGATGGAGGTTGAAACCGAGGCCCAGGGGAAAGCAGTAAGCTTGTCTAAGGCCCCTCATCGGCTCCTTGACCTTCACAGAGGGGCACTACTACAGGTAGCTTCTGGGGCCCAGAGTGGAGAAGGCTGAGTTCTGGGGCTGGGGTTGACATTCTCCTTCCGCCTTGGCTGCTGGATGAATGCTGTGTGTAGCAGCCCCTGACCGTGACTGTGACAACAATGATGATGACGCACACTGGGGTGGAGGGAAGAAATGGGGGAGGCCAGGCCCCAGCACGGGGTCTGACCTTGCCTGAACTCCAGCAGCCTGGGCTCCGCTGCCCAGAAGCAGGGCGATGAGGTGAATCTGTACTGCAGCTCTGAGGGAGGCAAGCCAGCAGTGAGGAAGAAAAGGGAGGGAGGAGCGGAGGGAAGAAAGGAAAAAGAAGGGGGGAGGGAGAGGAGAGGAAGAAGGCTGAACCCAGGAGAGGGGTCACAACTCTGCCAGAATGGGGCCCACCCAGACTCCTCAGGGAGGCAGGTGGGCTACTTTCACTTCCCAGATGCAAAACCTGAGGTTGAGGGCAGAGCCAGGATTAGAAATCGTGGCTTTAGCACTTGCCCTTCAAAGTCTCAAACTGGAAACCACTCGGCAAGCATTTCCCAAAACGTGGCCCTAAGATATGCCACCCCCCACATTACCAAGAGAGAGGCCTGGTGAAAATGTAGATTCCTGGGCCAGGATCAAAGGGGCATTGCCTGGGAATCTGCACTTTGACCAGTGCCCTGGGCGGAGGTTCTTGAGCCCTGACACCAGAATCTCTGTGGCGCTTTTGTGGCCTCTGTCTGACCTCCTGACCTCACATTCTGGCTGCATCCCTGAAGCCCAGCTATTCGGGCTGACTCATATTACCCACCCCAGGACAGGCCTGGGACCTTCTCACTCAAGGCTTCACTTATCAGTCTCCCGGTCCCATGTAGACCCACCCTTCCGGCTGGCACCTCTTTTCCGGAAGCCTTCCTGGTGGTTGGGATCCCCCCTCCTTCAGCGTCTGGGGAGTAATAGCCTGCTCCATCTGGAATTGTTTACAACATTCTATTTCACTTTCCATGTGAGTTTCTTTGTTTCTTAAGCTTTCCCTCTACTAAACAGGAAACTCCCAGAGAGCTGGAGACTTGCTGGTTTAAACAATAAGCCTCTGAAATCCATGACTTCACCTGACCCTCCTGCCAACCACAAGTGGCAGGGCTGACAGAGCTTTACAATGAGGACAACGAGCCTCAGAGAGATTGTGACCTGCCCAAAGCCAAGTAAGATTCAGAGCCAGGGTTGGAACCCATAATTAGTTCCAACATCCAGTTCTTTCTGCTTCTGTTTTGCCTCTGGCCACTCAAACAGATCTGTGAGGCAGGTAGAACAGAGATTATGATCCCATTGCCCAGATAAGGAAAGTGAGGCTCGAGATGGGCAAACCACCCAACACCATCTTTACTATGCTTTCACTTCTAGCTGCACTTGGGTCTGAGTCCAAGTGCTGACCTTTCCTCATGCCTCCTCTTGGGCTAATGGGCACTTCCCAGGGCCCCTCAGCAGGATGCGGCAGAGCTGGGCCCCAGGCTCCCAGGCCAGAGCCCTCTTCCCGGGCCCTGGACTGGTCCCAGTGCCAATCTGGACCCAGCTGCCTCCTCAGCATGTGGAGACTCACCTTACTTCCCTCTCAGCTGGCTGGAGAATCGAAGGGAATTGAGAAGTAACTGTCCCTTTTATTAATGCCCAGCTGGGGAAGAAGCAACCTGGATGGCCCCTTCTTCAAGAGTGGAGGAGGGTAGCTCTGAGCCTAGCACAGGCCCAGGCCAACCCAGCTTAGGTTAAGGTGGGAAGGGTGTGGAGCAAGGAGGCCAGACAGGCATTCCTGAGAGGGGTTTGCCTAACCCTACCATGCAGGTGTGGACTGGGGGAGACCCAAAGGAGGCATGGCCCAACTCTGAACTTTGGGTTGGAGTCCCGAGCCACCCAGTTGGTGCCCAGGGTGGCCAGCAAGGGATCTTGGACAGCCAGCAATGGAAAATAAAAATAATAGTGGTGTGGTTTTGGAATATAGGTGAGGTTCAGGGGGGTGGAGTCCAGAGCCGACAACCAAGAAAGAATTCTTGAGATGTCTTTGGTGCAAAATGGTGGTTTTATTAAAGCACGGGGACAGGACCTGTGGGCAGAAAGAGCTGCTGCACCCGGGTCTTGTGGAGTGGTGTTTGTATACTCGGGGAGTTGGGGGGAAGTAATGAAAAGGGAGGTTTCAAAAGAACGTTCATATGCTAAAGAGGACCGACCTACAAGATACAGGAGGCCTTGCCATCCTCAAGTTAAGGTTGTTGTCCCCTCTAGCAAGTTATTAACATTAAGATACTTAGGAGATTCCTGGAAGAATGTCACACTCGTCCCACCCAGGAGCGGGGGAGTGGAGGGAGGTTGCCGGGTGTCAGCTTATGCTTTGTCTTCAGCTAACCTTCTGCTCCCTCTTCAATAGTATGTGTCAAACCCTAACCCTGTGTCAGGTTCTCAGAGCTGTGTGGTCCACAGGTTCCATCCTGCCCCTTCTCTGCCTCAGGTTAAGTCCCTTCATCTCAGACCAAAAGCGCCACAGGTGGGTTTCCTTCCGCTTCTGCGCCTCCTCACTCCAAGAACTCCCCCTTCGGCTGCCCCCCAGCCCCACCACTCCCAGAACCACTCCATCCTTGGGTAACTACACATCCGGGAAGCCCTTAGTCACAGACGGGGCGAATCCTGCTTTAGACCATGGCCCAGAACCCCCTTCTTTACTCTCCTTCGTCTATATCCGAGGGACCTGTTTCTACAGCCCCGTAACCCTCGAGTTGTCTCCAGTGGCACTTGCCCTCTGACTCTGCCCTTTTATGCCCTACACGGAGGCATACGTAGGGCTCTAAAGCATAGGGCAGTTAGTAGGGAGGCGAGAAGGGCGGGGTGGGTGGGATGAAGTCGTTGATCAACCGCCGTTCCCCCACTCCCCCCGGCAGGCGCTCGGGAAAGCCCTGGTCCCACACTCCCCGCCCTGCCCTTCCTTCTCTGGGAGCGCGACGCAGGGCGCCTGCGTGAAGGAAGCCCGCGCCCACCGCGCATGCGCAGCGCTCCCTCCGGCTGTATATTAGGAAGACGGCGCTCGCGGCCTGAGGCTCCTCGCCGAAAAGGGCAAGGGGTTGGTTCGAGTTGTCTTGGGTGCCTGTCGCCGCCGCCGCCGCCGCCGCCGCCGCCGCCGCCTCCTCCGCAGTCCCCCGCGCAGGTGAGGGCCCGCGCTCTGGGTGCGGCGCCGGCCAGGGAAGCCCCCGCGTGTCCTGCCAGCGCGCGCCCCGCTTGCCCCGCTTGCCCCCCATCCCCCACTGCTCCCGTCACTCGCCTCTTTGGGGTCAGCGTTCATCTCCAGACCCTGAGCCCACTGGGTTGCCTCAGTTTCCCCCATTCGGCCCTCTTCCTACATTCCCTTTTAACTGGCCGCTTCTTTAGAATTCCTTTTTCCCCGTTATTCTTGAGCCCTCGACCCCGGATGACCTCTGACCTTCCCCTGTCCAGGGCCACCACCTAACTGCAGACCTAACGCCCTCGATTTTATAGCTCCTGCCTCTCCCCAGTTAGCCCCAGCCGCGTCCCCTCCTACCCCTGCCTTTATGTCTCCTCCTCTCTCAGTTATGTCCTGTTGGAGCTGTGGGGGATGACCTCAGGGAAATCCTTGCCTCAGGGACCCAGAGCCCAGCTGGGTGCCTTCCTCAGGTTTGGGGATGTGAGGACCAGGAGAAGTTCAGGATCCCTGGGAGTCCTCTCTGCTTGGATGGATGACAGTGGCTTCTTCCCTAGCCTCACTTCACTCGGGTGTATGCCAAGGTGTCTTATCTGCACTGTGCATTTCCCTGTCCTCCCAAACCTGTTCCCGACTTGTCTGTCCTTCGTTGCTCCAGCCCCTTGGTTGTTAATCATCGGCATTTACTTCACTTGGTAAAGTTGCTTTGCAGGTGCTTTTGTGTAGAGCTGGGGAATGAAAGAAGTTGGTGACGTGGGTCGAGTATGGTTACCACTCCTTAGTTGAGTCCCACTTGAGTGCGGTCCTTAGACATTTTTGAGTGAGACTTGTTATAAGGGTACCCTTGCTATAAACTGCAGGTGACACCTGAACCCAGTGACCTTGCGTGGTATTTGCCTGATTATTAACAAGTGTTGATGTCACTCATTGTCTTTCTATAGGATCAGTGTACCCTCTCGGACATGGAGACTGTTGTTCGCCGCTGCCCATTCTTATCCCGAGTGCCTCAGGCCTTTCTGCAGAAGGCAGGAAAATCTCTGTTGTTCTATGCCCAAAACTGCCCTAAGATGATGGAAGTTGGGGGCAAGCCAGCCCCTCGGGCCCTGTCCACTTCCGCAGTACACTGTCAGCAGGTCAAAGAAACCCCTCCAGCTAATGAGAGTAAGTGTCATTGGCAATAACGTAGGAGGTGGCAGTGTTTGCATTTATCACTAGACTAGAAGCATTTCTAGTCCACAGCGGTGACGAGGGGCACAGTAACTGAGGGCGTTACTCTGTGCCAGGCTTGGTTCTTTGCATGGAGTATCTCATACTTGTCATCCTAACCCCGCAAGTGGGCACTTTTAGTTTTCCCATCCTTAAAAGTGAGATGGTGGCCAGTGTGTACCTTATAGGTTTCTGGATTGCATGTTGGTGTCTTTTGGAGTTTTAGTGTTCATCAGTACCTCATTTGTGTAAATATAAAGTTGGAATGTTCTGAGGCGCCTGGGTGGCTCAGTCGGTGAAGCGTCCGACTCTTGATTTCAGCTCAGGTCTTGATCTCAGGGTCATGAGTTCAAGCCCCACATCGGGCTCCACACTACTTAAAAAAAAAAGTTGGAATGTTCTGTTTCAACCTCTCCTTCATTAAATATTTGGCCCTTTGGCTTTTTTTTTTTTTAATAGACTTTACCTTCTGGAGCAGTCTTAGGTTTGCAGCAAAATTGAGTGGAAGCTTTTGGCTTTTAAAGCTCTGACTTAAAAAAAAGTTGTGACTTTTTTCTCCTTAAAATTATTTTTTTTATTGTGGTAAAATGCACCTAACATAAAACTTACCATCTCTTACCAATTGTACAGTTCAGTGGTATTAAGTACATTCATATTATTGCGCAACTGTCACCACCATCCAATTTCCAGAGCCCAACATCCCAAAGTGAAACTCTGCTCCTTCAACTCTAACTTCCCCTCCCCCGCCCCCTGGCAAGCACCATTCTACTTTCTGTCTCTGAATTTGACTGCTGTAGGAACCTCAATAAATGGAATCATACAGAATTTGTTAGTGATTTTTTTTTAACACATGTATCTTTATTTTATATGTGAATTTTTAAATTTTGTTTTTAATAAAGAGATCAGAGTTGGCTTTTGTTTTGGTCTGGCTCTACCAGGAGAGAATGAGGCTTTTCAGGTTTCACTTAATCCTAGAGAATAATTTACCTTACAGGCTCTTTTAGGTATATTCTCTGGATGTGTTCCTTGTAAGAAAGGAGTGTTTTGTTTTGTTTTGTTTTGTTTTTTTCTGTAAGCAGAAGGGATTTAATCCTTTATAGGATTTCTTTTCCTCTTTTAGGAGTTATGTTTTTTTTACTCAACAATCAAAATACTCTTTTACAATTCTGTCCCTGCTATAGAGGATGTTGAGTAGAACATGATTTGTTCACTTTGTAGACTCTCAGGAAACCATTGCAAATGATATTAACAAACTATTTACTAGCTTAGGCAGATCTTTATAATGGAAAGGGAAAAATAAGCAAGCACATGCAGAATAAGTAAAACTTTTTTTAAACTTGTACATAGGGAAAAAAAGATAATTTACCAAGATGCCTGTAATGGTTATTTTTTGAGAGACGGAACACTATTATTCTAGGTTTCTCACAGTGAATGTATATTACTTTTATAATGAATGAAATGAACTTCAAAGCAGTTTTTTTTGACTTCATAGAAGATTTTAATAAAAACTGTATTGAGACATCTTACCCAAGTTGTAGGCAAGGTTAGCCTGTGACTCACAGTATTCCAGGATGATGCAGAGTAAGACTTTACTAGAAGAAAGGTGAATGAATTTGCTCCAGGGGAGAGGAAAGTCATTGTGACTAAAAGCATAATTACCAACCAGCTTTGTTAAGTCAGTGCATTTCTTTGATGCATTTAGATGAGCAAGTAGACGAAGTGTGTGAATGTGATATTTCTGGGGTTTTTTCTCAGCATACTAGTAATTTGAACTCTATTAGACAACAATCGAAAGACCTCCATTTTAGCCCAATTTCTTTTTTTTTAAAGATTTTATTTATTTGAGAGAGAGCAAGGGAGCATGAGCAGGGGGAGGGGCAGGACAGAGGGAGAAGCAGGCTCCCCACTGAACAGGGAGCCCGATGTGGGACTTGATCCCAGGACCCTGGGATCATGACCTGAGCCGAAGGCAGACGCTCAACAACTGAGCCACCCAGGCGTCCCGCCAATTTCTTTTGTTAAGAAGAAAATCAGTAATTTATATGTTAAGCAACAGCAAGCTTCTTTGTCAAGAATCTGTTTCAAAAATATTAGCAGAGAAAAAATTGTTTAAACGCGTCTATTTATCTTTAAGAGTGTGTCCTCTCATGAAATATGCTATGTGTCCTTCGGGTAGATTTACTGGAAATCCTCCAACTCAAGAATTCTAGGCTATCTGAAACTAGAAAATACTACTTTTTGGTGGATTTATAAGGGAGAAATATGGGTTTAAGAGAGAGCTGGATTGTGCCAGTTAACTCCTCACAGAAACATTGTTTCCATTGAGGCAGATGAGAAAACAGTTCAATTAGCAGAACCTAATAAAAATAAATTTGTGCCTGAAATGTGGGGGTAGAGTAAGTATAAGACCAAGCTGGGGTTGGAACCCAGGTCTCTTGCCAAAACCCAGACATGCCTTCCTAACCATCAGTTTGTCCTGTTTTTTGTTTGGTTTTTAGCAGTTTTCACTTTTCAATATGATCGTTTCTTTGAGAAGAAAATTGATGAGGAAAAAAATGACCATACCTATCGAGTTTTTAAAACCGTGAACCGGAGGGCTCCTATTGTCTTTGAGGCAATAGGAGAAACAAGGGGCTTTCTTGTGTATTGTGCAACTAGATCTGATGCTTCGGTTTTTCCATTTCACCCCACAGAGGACAAAACTGCCAAAGCTGAGGTTGAGCAAGCTGCTGATGGATCCCAGCAGACTCCAGATGGCACGCAGCTTTCGTCTGGACATCCCTCCCTTGCCACGAGCCAGGGCACTGCAAGCAAATGCCCTTTCCTGGCAGCCCAGATGAGCCAGAAGGGCAGCAGTGTCTTCTGCAAAGCCAGTCTCGAGCTTCAGGAGGATGTGCAGGAAATGCATGCCGTGAGGAAAGGTAAACACATGACTGGAACCGTTAGGAAGAACCAAGAGGCCCCTTTGGTTCTTTTGATCCTTCAGATTTATGTATGAGCTATTATTAGGGTAGCATTTGTAAAAAAAACTTCCTCTTTTAGGGCCAAGGAGGAAGGTCATCAAGATAGTCGGTCAGAGGACTGCTTGAGAAAATGTGGGACTTTCTTTCTGGGGTGTGTGGGTAGGATGTGACCACTTTTTATAGTAATTGCTTCATTTCTGAAAATACCCTGCTGGCGTAAGCTGTTATCAACTGCCCTTTGTTTCTTTCCTGCCATCAGTGGGATAAAAGGTAAAATATAGTGTTCCTGCAGTAATTGATGGTCTTAGGACTCCCAAGCTGTGTGTCTTACTGATGGTCATTAAGAGGCAACTTTAATTCCAGTTGTGGCTATAGCCACAGAGCACCAAAAGTCCCCAGAAAACTGCACCAGCAGAAATGATGCATATGGCTGGAATTGTCTTCCATGAAGAAAATTGAGATTAGGGTTGGGTGGAGTGGGAAGGTGGGGAAGACCTGCCAACCAGCTAGAAAGCTTTGGACTCTAATATTCATTAAAGCTGTCTGGTAGCTCTGAAAACAAAACAACACCGGGCATTGGCCAGTAAAATAGAAGGGGAGAAGAAAAGCCTCATACACTCGGTTACTACTAACTTTGGTTATGATCAGCTTTTTTTGGTGAACTAGGCAGTAATTCATTTTTGACAATATTTCTGGAAAGTATTGTGAACTCAGAATAGAATGTTTGTCCTCTTTTCTTGTTACTTTTGTTACAGAGGTTGCCCAAACTTCAGTGAAACCCAGTGTGATTAGTGTGAAGGCCAATGAAGGGGAGACAAGTGGATTGCTGAAGAACTTCCAGGATATCATGCGAAAGCAAAGACCAGAAAGAGTGTCCCATCTTCTTCAAGATAACTTGCCAAAATGTAGGTCTCATTGTTACTTGCCTGATGCATGAGAGGGTTTTTAACTTAAACGTATATTAGATTAAACACAAAATTGCTTGGTGAGTTGAGGATTAAAAGCCATGTCTCTTGCTTGATGCAGGTAGGTGTCCTCGGCCATAGTAAATACAAACCCTGTTGGTAACCTGCCTTCTCTCCCTTAATACCTACCTTTTATGCCCTGGCCCTGTGCTAAACAATTGACATACACAGTCTCATTTGAGACCTTCACGGTCTCAAAATGAGGATGTCCTATAACTGGCTCACATGAGTACTTCATTAATTTGTCCAGAATCACCCTGCTGTTGGATGACCAAGCTGGGGTTGGAACCCAGGTCTCTTGCCAAAACCCAGACATGCCTTCCTAACCATCAGTTTGTCCTGTTTTTTGTTTGGTTTTTAGCTGTTTCCACTTTTCAGTATGATCGTTTCTTTGAGAAGAAAATTGATGAGAAAAAAAATGACCATACCTATCGAGTTTTTAAAACTGTGAACCGGAGGGCTCACATCTTCCCCATGGCAGATGACTATTCCGACTCTTTGATCACCAAAAAGCAGGTGTCAGTCTGGTGTAGCAATGACTACCTAGGAATGAGTCGACACCCACGAGTGTGTGGGGCAGTCATGTAAGTAGCCCTCAGCTTTCAGATACCACTGACTTTATTTGGCAAGACATTGATGATTTAGAGGGATTGGATCTTTTATGGGGGCAATATTCAGCCGCTGAAAGTGTGCCATAACAAATACTATCTTAGCCTTCAAAAATATCTACAGATGGGGCGCCTGGGTGGCTCAGTCGTTGAGCGTCTGCCTTCGGCTCAGGTCATGATCCCGGGGTCCTGGGATCGAGCCCCACATCGGGCTCTCTGCTTGGCGGGAAGCGTGCTTCTCCCTTTCCCACTCCCCCTGCTTGTGTTCCCTCTCTCGCTCTCTCTCTCTGTGTCAAGTAAGTAAATAAAATCTATTTTTTTTTAAGATTTTATTTATTTATTTGACACAGAGAGAGAGACCTCAAGAGAGGAAACACAGCAGGGGGAATGGGAGCGGGAGAAGCAGGCTCCCCACGGAGCAGGGAGCCCGATGCGGGGCTCGATCCCAGGACCCCAGGATCATGACCAAGCCGAAGGCAGACGCTTAACCAACTGAGCCACCCAGGCGCCCAAAGATTTTATTTATTCATTTGATGGAGATAGATACAGCGATAGAGGGACCACAAGGAGGGGGAGTGGGAGAGGGAGAAGCAGGCTTCCGGCCGAGCAGGGAGCCCGATGCGGGACTCGATCCCAGGACCCCAGGATCATGACCAAGCCGAAGGCAGACGCTTAACGACTGAGCCACCCAGGCACCCCAGTAAATAAAATCTTAAAAAGAAAATACCGGGGCGCCTGGGTGGCTCAGTTGGTTAAGCGACTGCCTTCGGCTCAGGCCGTGATCCTGGAGTCCCGGGATCGAGTCCCGCGTCGGGCTCCCTGCTCGGCGGGGGGTCTGCTTCTCCTTCTGACCCTCTTCCCTCTCGTGCTCTCTGTCTCTCATTCTCTCTCTCAAATAAATAAATAAAATGAAAATCTTTAAAAAAAGAAAATACCGACAGGTGACTTTTGGATTGGACTTGACGAGCAGATGTGGAGCCCCTTTGTGCACGAGGGTTCAAGTGTATGGGCTCATTGACCACTCGTGCCCGTTCACCTCCCACCGCTCCCAGTGGTAGGCCACTTTGCACAGGCAGATGGAGAGATACCAATGTAGCAGCACTGGAGGAAGGACATTAACAAGGGTGGTAGATCCCCTCATTCATGTGCTTCAGGAGGCTGGCCATGGCTAGAGACACTTGAGAGAGTTGCTTGCCAAAACCTGTAGGGAGGCTTGCTAAAGAGAGTCCAGTCTGAGGTGTAGTAGTAGATCTCTCCTAACATTATGTGACTGGTAGAGACTGAGGTTGTGTTTGGAGAGAAGGATGTTTGTCAGAGAAAAGACGCCTTAGTAAGTTAACTCAGCTAATACTAAGTACCTAGTGACAGACACTTGTTTTTGATGATCCCTAGAGGTCTTCAGGATACCCTCACCCTGCTGTTGACACCTGCCACCTAGTCTAAAGATGAAGGCAGTTGAAACTTCTGGCCCCTGGTTTCACCGTGAGAGACTTGCTAGATGAACATAAGATTCAGTGTCCCAGCTCCTGGGGAGAGGAATGATTCACAGAGTATCTGGAACCATGAGATTTATTTTCTGTCTGCCTTCTTTTTTTTTTTAATAAAAGGGACACTTTGAAACAGCATGGTGCTGGAGCTGGTGGTACCAGAAATATTTCTGGAACTAGTAAATTCCATGTGGACCTGGAGCAGGAGCTGGCTGATTTACATGGGAAGGATGCAGCACTCTTGTTTTCCTCGTGCTTTGTGGCCAACGACTCAACCCTCTTCACTCTGGCTAGGATGATGCCGGGTAGGTTAAGGAAGCCTGTCCTGGTGCCTTAGAGTTTTTTGGGTTTCTTAGGAATAGCAGGGATAGTGACAACACAGAGGGCTTACCAGAAACAGTTATGAGCAATGAAAGTATCTGGGAGCATTTTTTCTTCCTTTTTTTGTTTTGTTTTGCTTTTAAAGATTTTATTTATTTTTTGACAGAGAGACGGCGAGAGAGGGAACACAAGCAGGGGGAGTGGGAGAGGGAGAAGCAAGCTTCCCGCCGAGCAGGGAGCCCGATGCGGGACTCGATCCCAGGACCCTGGGATCATGACCTGAGCCGAAGGCAGACGCCTAACGACTGAGCCACCCAGGCGTCCCGGGAGCATTTTTTTCTTGAATTGAAACATGAAGTGCTCACTGCACATGAGAAGATGCAGTAGCAAAAGATACTAATTAAGGGCTTGTCCTTAAACTAATTGCTTCAAACGTGCTTTGTATTCGAGGCAAATCCTTCGGAGAATTCTCTTAATCATTCGTAGTTATCTTTTGATGGAGCTTGGAATGAGGTGGCCGGATGCAAAAGCAGATTGGTTGTCTCCCATTGGGTTATTCTACACCTATGGGCCTTCTCAAAGGAGAAGCACTAGCTCGCGATTTTCCCAGGAAGAAACTGGCCAGGAGTGTCTTTCCTACTGGGCAAAGCAGCACTTTCAGGGCAAAGTCTGTTGTCCCTGTCTAGGAAATAATTTGTCTTTGGTGCAGATGGCAGTAAGTAGTGTTTTGTTTTTGTTTTTATCATGTTAGGCTGTGAGATTTACTCCGATTCTGGGAACCATGCCTCCATGATCCAGGGGATTCGGAACAGCCGCGTGCCAAAGTACATCTTCCGCCACAATGACGTCAGCCACCTCAGAGAACTGCTGCAAAGATCTGACCCTTCGGTCCCCAAGATTGTCGCGTTTGAAACCGTCCACTCAATGGATGGTAAGTCTGAGTAGAGGCCAGTCTGAAACCTTAGATGAAAAACTAGCAGGTTTGAAAAGTGTGGTGTTTATTTTGTTTCTGCAATTTCTTCTTTGAAAAAGTGTGGTGTTTATTTTGTTTCTGCAATTTCTTCTTACTCTGCTAGCATTTTGTATTTGGTGGACATTGTGGAGGTTTGGGTGAATGTAGATTTTCTATTCTGGCTCTTACTAGGCTCTGAGACCCCAAGATGACCTAGAAACTGGGGGAAGTTCATTATTTTTCCCAATATTAAAATAATACCTTTAGAACAGAAGTTATTTTGTTCTGACTCTTACCAAAACAGAAATTTGTGAAGTAGCAAGCTCTTCAGAGGAGTCTGTGCTCTTTCTTCAGGAGCAGTGTGCCCACTGGAAGAGCTGTGTGATGTGGCGCATGAGTTTGGAGCAATCACCTTCGTGGATGAGGTCCACGCAGTGGGACTGTACGGGGCTCAAGGTGGAGGGATTGGTGATCGGGATGGAGTTATGCCTAAAATGGACATCATTTCTGGAACGCTTGGTACGTATACTCCTGCACATTCTGCAATCTGCACTAAAATTCTATTCTAACAAGGCCAAGGACTAGCTGGGATCGGGTGAGGAGACAGGGTGGTGGCCTATAAAGCCTGGGCCACTTTCTGGATGAGTTTGTATCTGCTCAGTGGTGGTACAGCTTAGCAGAATCCCTTCAATCAGAGAGGCATGGCTCCCAGAACCAAAGGAAATCTCACAGCCTCACGTGACAGAAATACTCTTTGTTGCCATTCGGGCTCATTGCAAGTGTAGTTGTGGTTCTAGCTACACGCCATGGTGACAGCCTTTACTCTCTCTACTTCAGATTGTTCTGTTATATTAAAAAAAAAAAAAAAAGATGGAGTGCTGTTCTCCCAGAGCATTCGTGAGGACCTGTGGGTTCAGGTGGCGTGAAGCACTGAGCTCTACTTTGTATTTGCTGCTCCTGGGTGAGAAGCATCGTGTCACGGAGCTGGGCGCTGTCGCCATGCTGCCTGCTGGCTGTGAATCCTGGCTGCCTGACTCCTGCCTCTGTGACCTTGGGCTGGTAGTTCATCTCTCTGCCCCTCCGCTTCCTCACCAATATAGGTTTCCCCACGACCCAGAAGCGGAGTGTTCCTTTGAAACCTCTCGTCAGCCAAAATGGCGTAAAGCAGAGACACAGGTGCTCACAGACCGAGGTCAAAGCTGTGGCGGCCTGCTGCTGGGGTGCCGAGTGGTTCCCGGAGCCGGGGCTCAGTGGGGCCACTCTGGCTGCTTGGGGCGCACGCTGCCTCTCTCATGGCTCGCTGCCACACACCAAAGGCTATTTTCGCTTTTCACCTTTCATCGTAAAAGTGAAAGTCCTCTTCAGATTTCTTCCGGTTAGCGAAAACAAGTGTAATGTAGGTCTCTCGTAAAAGTGAGGGGGCATAACAACTTTCGGAAAGTAGGGACGCTTATGTGATGGAGATAACAGACCCTACCTCAGTTTTTGTGGAGAAGATAAATGAATTGTGTGCAGACAGTTACCGTAGACATTCTCTTTGCCTGTGAGGACTCCAGAGAGATGAAAACATGAATTAAACAAATGTGAGGATTTCAAAGTTAGTAAGGCAGTTGGAGACCCAGGTAGCACTTAGCTAAAATGCCAGTTCACAGCCTGCACTTGGTAAAGGAAGGGCAGGCCAAAAAGCGTGCCCTTCGGCACTGTCGGGGCTGAGGACCTTGGGGAGACCAGGAGAGCGCAGGGTTCGCAGGGCAGAGCCTTGTCAGGAGGAAAGCCCTCGTTCGCGTGTCTTCCTTCCAGCAACACTTTTCTTTCAGCGGGAAAGGTGTAGTCGCTGCACCCTGGGGCGGGCTGCAGAGAGAGACTGGCCGCTGTAAGAGCTCATGCCAGCCCAGCCCCACATGGGGTTCAAGCAGGGGTGTTCGTTACAGAACACAGTGTTGACATCTAGAAGGACCCTTCTGCAGTCCTTAACCCTGAAACTTGAGCTACAGATTATACAAAGGGATTTAAGGAGAATTGAGAAAGGAGGTTGGCCCTAAATCAGCCCTAATAGGTTCTGAGTTTTCATGTTTCTCTGGGCAATGCTGCTCGTCAGAGTTCTGTGTTTACTTTGGAAGGAAATAATACTGGTCACAGCAAAACAGCTCATGTCTTAGCTGGGTTACCTTCTGGCCCCAGGGGGATGCTCATGGTGAGAGGACGCACGCACCAGGCCCGCCGTGGGAGGTGGCACCTTACCTGCTGGCGGAGCAGCGAGTCCGGGTGGGAAAGGCAGGGGGGACGAGAGGCTGCTGCTCGCTGTTGGGGCACACGGGGACAGGTCCCTCAGCGTCAGGACTGGTGTGGAGACCTGTTCTTTGGTCCTCGTCAGACACCAGCTTAGTCCTGTGATTTAGGGGAGGACCCTAACCTCCACTTTCTCCCTTTCAGAAATGGGTGGACATCCCTTGACTTGAGTCTTAGGGCACATAGAGAGGATAAAGACAGAAGGGCTCCGAGGCTCTGTGGCACCCTGCTGGGCACATACAGGGGCCGTTACGGAATAAATGAAGCTTTCTCCTCGCAGGCAAAGCCTTTGGCTGTGTCGGAGGGTACATCGCCAGCACGAGTTCTCTGATCGACACTGTGCGGTCCTATGCGGCCGGCTTCATCTTCACCACCTCCCTGCCGCCCATGCTGCTGGCCGGAGCCCTGGAGTCTGTGCGGATTCTGAAGAGCGCCGAGGGGCAGGCGCTTCGCCGTCAGCACCAGCGCAACGTCAAGCTCATGAGGCAGATGCTCATGGACGCAGGCCTCCCGGTCGTCCACTGCCCCAGTCACATCATCCCTGTCCGGGTAATGACCTGTCCGGGACTGGACTTGCTGGGGCCTGTGCCTCCGCACGTGACCTGGGATGTTCTGGTTCACGCCTTCCTGAAGTTGGGCTGGGACAGGGTGACTGCTGGGGCAGGGGGCTGTAGTCAGTGGCCCTCTGCTCTGTCCCTGCCTTGGGCTGACTTCACAGTGAGAATGAAGCCTTTGAACCCAGCAGGCTAGAGCAGAGGTTCCTTCTCCAGAGCACTAGCCTTAAAAGAGCTTATGTGTAAAAAGTTCTGGAAGCCTCCACATGGCTAGCTTTGAAGTCTAGCTTTTTATTCAGTTAATATCGAAATAGGTCTTGCCCTTTCCACTATAAATGGTAGCCCTGTTGGTGTCACAGTTGAATTAGTAGAATTAATATAGCTAGTATAATCAAAGCTGCTTCATTTCCACGGTTACACACATCCCTGGGTAGGAGGATCAGCTGGAGGCACCTGGAGTTGAAGCCTGGGAGGGAGATCAGTGTGTGACCTTCTAATGTGCTTTCAGTTCTCTGGTCCGTACTAAGCACTCCTGGGCCCTTTAAGTGGCAGCTTGCGTGGCTGCTCGAGCCTGAGCCTCCCTCCTGAGTGCCGTGTTCATTAGAATCACTGCTAAGGGGTGGTCTGTCCTGCGGTGACCTTACCTTCTGTTACAAACTCAGGTTGCAGATGCTGCTAAAAACACCGAAGTCTGTGATGAACTAATGAGCAGGCATAACATCTACGTCCAAGCCATCAACTACCCCACCGTGCCCCGGGGGGAGGAGCTTCTGCGGATCGCCCCCACCCCTCACCACACACCACAGATGATGAACTATTTCCTCGGTGAGTACTGCAGAGCTGCGGTACCTCGCTAGAAATTTGCACCAAGCTGTCCTTGCAGTGTGTGTGATTGGAGCCTTTCGAAGGCATTCAGATCCATTTCTTCTCTCCAAGAAATTAAGAATGCTCTCAGATTCTTTAAAACTGTAAAAGACATTTAGTTGTTGGATTCGCTTTAGGGGGTGCAGACACGACTTAGAAGCTCTGAGGGCTCGTCCCTGCTCATCCATCCACTGTTTCCAGTGTCCCCTTGTCGGGATGACTCAAAGATGCACAGGAATGGCTAGTGCAGGGGAGGAGAGAGAGGCCTCTGAAGGCCTGAGTCATCCCTGGTCCTCTGGAGGTCAGCTCTGTGCTTCTCTCCGGTGTATGGTCCCTGAGGCAACCCCCCACCTAACCTCTTCTCATAAGAGTAATTGTTCAGTGTTTTATAAGGCTTGCAGCTCTGTTCAACCGTCCCAGCACCCTCTGTGTCCAACCTAAAGGCAAAGATGGAGGGACTGCTTTCAGCCACAGGTCGCCTTTGCCTCCTGAGGCCCCCAAGATGGTCTTGCTGCCTTGCGGGCTTTGGGGCCGTTCTGCCAGGAATGTTCAGTTTCAGTGTAGTGGAATGATGTTGGAGCAACTTCTTCCCTGAAGCTGTGTGAAACAAAGCCAGACTTGGGTTTTGTTCCTCGATTTTTGCTTATTTTTATAATAGCTTTATTGACATATAATTCACATATCACAAAATTTCACCCTTTTGGTTTTTCTAGTCATTTAGAGAGCAAGAGAGAGTATGTGAGTGCGGAGAGGGGAAGGGGAACGGGCAGAGGGGGAGAGAGGGAGAGAATCCCAAGCAGACTCCCCACTGAGCACAGAGCCCGATGACATGGGGCTCGATCTTATGACTCTAAGATCACAACCTGAGCTAAAATCAAGAAGAGTCAGCCGCTTACCCAGCTGAGCCACCCAGGCACCCCTAATTTCACCTTTTTTTTTTTTTTAAAGATTTTATTTATTTATTTGACAGCGATACAGCGAGAGAGAGAGAGCACAAGCAGGGGGAGTGGGAGAGGGAGAAGCAGGCTCCCCGCCGGCGGGGAGTGGCCTGCCTGCCGCTCCCCCTGCTTGTGCTCTCTCACGCGCCCTCTCTGTCACGCGCGTGCATGCAAATTAATAAAATCTTTAAAAATTATACATAAAGTATACAGTTCCATGGGTTCTAAGTATGTCGTGATGTTGGGCAACCGTCACCACTATCTGATTCCAGAACGTTTTCATCAGCCCAGAGAGAAACCGCATACTCACGAGCAGCCACTGCGTGTTTCCCCAGCCCCAGCCCCTATCAGCTGCTGATCCCCTTCCTGCCTGTGCCCAGGCTTTACTTTCCATGTAACACTGCATGGGTCCTGTGTGCCTGGCTTCTTGGACAGCACAGTGTTTTCAGGGCCCATCCGCGTTGTAGCACAAATCCTCCCTTTCTTTCTAGTACCAACTAATCTTCTTTGGTGTGGATATACCACACGGTGTTTGTCCATCAGTCTGTGGACATTTAGGTTGTTTCTGCTTTTTGACTGTTAGGAAGATAATAGTGCTGCCAATGTTTGTGTTCGACTTTTTGTGTGGGCCGATGTTTGCATTTCTCTTGGATACATACTCCCTTCAATTTTTAAAAACTCCTCACAGAGAATCTGCTGGCCACATGGAAGCGAGTGGGGCTGGAACTCAAGCCACATTCTTCAGCCGAGTGCAACTTCTGCAGGAGGCCACTGCATTTCGAAGTGATGAGTGAAAGAGAGAAATCCTACTTCTCCGGCATGAGCAAGTTGGTATCTGCCCAGGCCTGAGTGTGTCATGACCTCAGTTACTCACTTAACCCCAGACCATGTCGTATCCAGATAGTCTCCAGAGCTGTCTTTATATGTGAATTAAATTATATTAAATTTTAATCTATAGTAAAAGCACAGTCCTGGAAATAAATTCTTGTGTAAGTGATGGGTCCTCCTGTTATTGGCCACTGAATCAGAGAAATCATTTTCTCCCTCCCTTTCAATGCGGTCTGTGTGGTGGCGCTCTGTGAAGTGATGAGGAACATACACTGGGCCCTCTGCCCCTGCTGCAGCGGCCGGGCTTCCTCCTCGGCTTGAACCCAGCTACCTCTCGGCTGCCCGCCATGCCAGCCACCTGGCGGCGGCCCCGTCACCCGCCTCTGATCGCTGTCGCCCTCCCTGCTGTCCCTCCCCTGCCACCACCTTGGCCTCAGGCTTCCCTCTGCAGGTAGGACAGCAGGAGGGAATGCTTGTCTGTCGCCACCGAGTCCTCCAGGCCATCTGCCCCTGCCACCTGTGATGGTGTCCCTTACAGGGACGGTGCAGGTGTTCGTGCTCCTCTCCGACTCCTTCCGCGTGTATTCTGCGTCCCCTGGTTCCTAGGGCCTTCCTACAACCCTCTCTAACCCTAACCCTAACCCTGCAGCAGGCTTTGTTGTCCACCTTAAAAAGAAACAAGCGCTCCCTCCGCCTAGACCCCCTGCTGGCTGCTACCGCACCCCTCTCTTCTGCCTGTTTTCTGCTTTGCTGCCCCGCTCGCTCCTCATCCTGTTCCCTGTGGAGGCGGCCCTTTTCTTACCACGTCTTGCCTCTACCGCGCCAAATCCAGTGGTTCTGTTTTCCTCTCACTGACCCCCCCAGGGGTCTTTGAGGTGGCTGGCTGTCCTTGGCCTTCATAGCTTCCATGTCACTAACCTCTCCTGAACACGGCCCTCCTACTTCATGAGCTGGTCCTCCTTTGAAGGCCGAGCTCCCCCAGTTTCACAGTACCTGCCCTCGGCGCTCCCCCTCACGCCACACGACCTCCCCCAGCCCTGGGTTCCCGGTGCCAGCTGTTGGCCGCTGACGGCTGGCAGACAGGCCTCTCGAGCCACACAGGCCCGGGGCAGCCGGTCTGCCCGCCTCCCCGGCCTCTACCAGCTTGTGCTGGCCGCCTACGGACAAGTCTGCTCTCTCGCGTCACTTGAGACTCACTTGAGTCCTCTTAGGTTCTACCTGTGAGCTCCATCTCGGGCCAGGCCAATTCTTGTCAGCCCTGCTGCTGTGACCCCGGGGGTGCCACCTTCATCCTGGCATCTGCCCCAGCCTCGACCCCACATGGCAGCCCGAGAGAGCTTTTAAAATTATAAAGCGGATTATGTTCCTCCCCTGCAGAAAACTTTCCTGGGCCTTCCAGGGGCACTCAGGTTAAGTTCTAGCTTCCTCACACAGGCTGACCGCGTTCTCTGAGGTCGGAGCCCATCCCACCTCCCATCTGCTCCCTCTGCTTCATGTGTTGGCGCCCACTCCCGGGCCTCAGCTCCCCCAGGTGCTCCCCGGCTTCCAGGCTTGGTGTTAGCCATTGTTTCTTCCCTGGACTTTGCTACTCTGGATCCTGGCACGGCTGCCTGTCTTTACCCAGGGCAAGGGTCCTGAGGAGACCTTCCCTGAGCCCCCAGGATGAGGCAGCCCAGCCCCTCTGTTCTTCCCATCACTTGACCTCCTCCTGTGCCGCTCTTCAGAGCACTGGTCGCCACCCGCAATGACTTTGCCCCTATTGGTCATCTGCCCCGACTTACCCCTTCTGTATCCCCGGCGGCCAGCACAGCACCTGACACACAGCACGCACTGAGCAAATGTGCGTTGAATGAAGGAGAGGGGGCTTCCTTCACTCGGCTGCCCTAACAAACCACTGCAGACACCAGACACCAGGAGACCTCCATCTCTCACAGTTACGGAGGCCGGGAACGCCAACACCAGGGTGCTGGCAGATTCAGTTCCTGGGGAGAGCCCTCTTCCTGGCTTGCGGACCATTCTCTCCTCGCTATAAATTCACATGACCTTTCCTGAGAACATGGGTGGAGAGAGATCACCGCCTTTTTCTTTCTCCTAAGGCCACTAATCCCATCACAAGGGCCATACCTCCAAACGTCACCACATTGGGGTTAGGGCTTTAATACATGAATTGGGGACGTACGCATTCAGCCCATAACAGGGACCAAGGGAGACATCCAAGTCTACTTCACCGGAAAGCAGAAGTGAGCTGAGGAAACAACAAGCAGCTGGAGGACAGAGAATGCGTGGCCTTGCCCCCCTGCTCTTATCTCTAGAGGGGCGGCTGTGCTCTCTCCTCCCTGGACACCGTTGTCCTGGCACGGCTTCCTGGGGCGCCCCCTTCTCTGGACTGGGTCTGGAGAGAGCGGCCGAGGCCTGGTCCCATCAAAGCCACCCATGTAGGCAGGCCCCTGGGCATGATGCAAGTCCTGTCACCTTGCAACTGCACACGGTTCCTTTCTGCTCGGGAAACACGCCTCACTTGCTTTCCCAGCCCCGGTCCCTCCAGAGCGCTGGCCGGGCTTTCCCATCGTCCCCCGCACTCCTACACCGGGCAGGAACTCCCTCCGCCCCCTTCCTCCCAGGGTGACTTGTTCCCTCTAGTGCAGGTCCTGTTTCTCTCTGAACACTTAGCAAGACCCACCCCCCCTCCTTCTCAAAAGACCCAGAATCTGCTGGGTCAAGGGGGTTGGTCACACTCCTTTTCTCACTGCTACTCATGGTTATGAGAAGACAGGATGATGGACCCGTCTGCAGGAAATGGACAGGATTTGTGAACTGCTTCACAATAAGGAGCTGGGCTTCTAATTGATGTGGTTTTAGAATATAGGTGAGGTTCGGTGGGGTGAAGTCCAGAGCCAATGACCAAGAAAGTATTCTTGAGACATCTTTGGTGCAAAAAGGTGGTTTTATTATTTTTTTTTTAAAGATTTTATTTATTCATTTGAGACACAGAGATACACACAGAGAGAGAGCATGAGCAGGGAGAGAGGCAGAGGGAGAGGGAGAAGCAGGCTCCCCGCCGAGCCAGGAGCCCGATGTGGGGCTCAATCCCAAGACCCTGGGATCATGACCCGAGCCGAAGGCAGACGCTTAACCATCTGAGCCACCCAGGCGCCCCAAAAAGGTGGTTTTATTAAAGCATGGGGACAGAACCGTGGGTGGAAACAGCTGTTCCCCCAGGGGTCTTGAGAAGTGGCTGATTATATCCTCAGCAGTTGGGGGAAGTAAGGAAAAGGGAGGTTTCTTTCTTTTTTTTTTTTTAAGATTTTATTTATTCATTTGACAGAGAGACACAGCGAGAGAGGGAACACAAGCAGGGGGAGCGGGAGAGGGAGAAGCGGGCTTTCCCGCTGAGCGGGGAGCCCGATGCGGGGCTCGATCCCAGGACCCCTTGAGCCCAAGGCAGACAGACGCCCAATGACTGAGCCACCCAGGTGCCCCGGAAAAGGGAAGTTTCAAAAGGATTTTCATATGTTAAAGAAGACCCTCAGGATACTAGAGGCCTGGCTATCATCAAGCTAAGGTTGTTTTTCCCTCTGGCAAGGCATTCAGATAGTTGGGAGATTCCTGGAAGAGTGTCACACCTGTCCTGCCCGGGAGTGGGGGCTGCAGGGAGGTTGCAGGGTGTCAGCTTGTGCTTTGTCTTCAGCTAGCCTTCTGCTCCCTCATCATAATAAGGACTTGAGTATGGAAATGTATGATGTCATCGAAGTTTGCCAAGACTATATAGATGCCCGGGGCATGAAAGTATCCTTGAGGGAAAAGAGAGAGTCGTCGTTTCTAATCTTAGCAGGGAGAATTTTCTTACATTTACGTTTTCCTCCTATCAGGTTTTCCTAAGTCTGTGCCCAGACGTCTGTCTAGTACTGACTGCCCCCACGGCGGCAAAAAGCACAGGAGGCAACCCCAGGGGCCCGCTCGGAGCTTCATGTGCCTCTAATTCAACCACATCTGCCTCTGAGCCCCATTCAGTGCTCTGGGTGAAGGATCAGTCTCTGGGTTACAGAGAGAAAATACTGAAGCCGCATCAGCTAGCTGTCCTCCGCAGAAGCCCCTTAGCTAATAATGATGGCTGAGGGCTGCTAGTTTCTCAGACCTTCACATGCATTAGCACCAAGCCTTCTTAATCGCCGGCAGAGTAACCCTGGCCACCCCCATTTACAGATGAGCAAACTGAGGCTCCAAACAGGAGGTCGCCTGCCCGAGATAATCCAAATGGCAGAGCCAATAGTTAGCCCAGGTAGCCCGACCTGAGTCCCACTCTTCCCCAGCCTTGCGGGGCAAGGTCGCCGCTAGTCTCATGGTCAAGGATGTCCAGCGGCGTGGAGGAGAGGGCCTGGAGTCAACCATGAGCACCCTTCCTGAGCACAGTGCAGCGGCAGCCGCCTCTCCCCCAGCCCCACCTGAGCCTAACACCCCGGATAACGGAGCTCTGCCCCTTCTGATCCTGTAGACAGCAGATCTTTTTTTCTGCAGGTTGAACCAAGGGCCATGAACCCTCAGACTCACTTAAGCCAAGCCAACCGTCCTACCATAACCCCGTGCTTAATTTCGGAAAATGCTCTTCTGAATCTAAAGCCTCAAAAGAACCAGGACTGTGAGCATGAGTGGGTGGGTGGGTACATGAGGATTCTATCTGAGAACTGCCTGAGGGCCGACTGAGAGAGACAGGCAGATGGTGCTCCCCACATGCAAACTGTGGGGCCCTGGATAAGGCCCTGCTTCCTGCTCCTAGACGTGGCCAGATCAGCCCACGAGCCGTGAGGCAGGGGCTTCCCCCCGACTCCAGCCTGGCCGAAAGACAGTTCTTGTTTTCTTTTCTCCCCAGGCACAGGCCAAGGAAGTATGCGGGGCCAGGCCGTGCCTCGGTCCGCTCCTCCAGAAGCTAACAGGCCTTCTCAAGACAGGACAGAGCCCATGTGGGACTTCCAACTGGTGCATCAGACCTTTCTGTCTTTCTTCCTTTTTTTTTAAAGATTCTATTTATTTATTTGTCAGAGAGAGAGAGAGAGTACAAGCAGGGGGAGTGGCAGAGGGAGAAGCAGGCTTCCCGCTGAGCAAGGAGCCTGACGCGGGACTTGATCCCAGGACCCTGGGATCATGACCCGAGTCGAAGGCAGACGCTTAACCGACTGAGCCACCCAGGCGCCCCTCTTTCTGTCAGGCAAGCAGATAACAGGGGCCACCAGCCTACCACAGGAGCCCCTGTGCCCAAGTCAGAAAGAGGAAGTTGGCCTACATTTCTCTCCCAACTATGCTCCCCCTCAAACCCCAGGGCTGCCCACAGTCAGGCTGTGTAAGGTTATAGCCAAGTCTTCGGCCAGCACCCACCTTCCACCGCAGAGACCTGGAGTGGCTGGGCCAGCCCCCAACTGTCCTGAGCCAGCCAAGCTGGTTCCACTCTCCCGCTACCCCAGGCCCCAGCGTCAGCTGTCCGGCTGCACACGTCTCTTCTGCTCCTCAGAGGGCAAGTTCAGTTGTGGGGACAGTGAGGCAGTAGTCCAGGACAAAGCAACCTCCAAGGCTCCAGGCCTGACGTGACCCACAACTCCCTACACACTCGGCTGTCTCCAAACACCGGTCATTGGTGTTCCAAGCAGTGTCTGGAACCCTACACTGGATATGAGAACCAGAAATGTACACACGTACTCCACCCTCATCAGATGTGGCTGTCTCCCACCTAAGGGCAATCCGCGGTGAAACGCAGGGGCCGGGAAAGCAGGCCCCACCTTTGTAGCCAGGTGGGGGCTCACCCAGGTGTCCCTTTGATGTCAGAACAGAGACACCCAGTATCCATTCTAAGTGAAAACAGAAACGGACGGATTGTGAGCCCACTCTAGCATCTTCTGTGGCTCCCAGCTCCCTGCCGCGGGGAGCTACTCAGAGGCTTCTCCCCAGCCCCGGGCCAGTCTCCAGGGCACAGCACAGGCATGACCACCAGAGGGCGCCAACGCCCCCCTGAACTCAGCACAAAGCCTCCCCGCCGCCGGAATGAACACTCCGCAGGGCCGCTGCCTCTCAGGATTTTGCTGGGGGCCAGAAATGAAGCAGGCCTGCCAGTTCTCTGCCCTCAAGGCATTTTCAGGCGTGCGGGTGTGGGAGGCAGATCCTGAGGCCAGTATACGACCCAGCCTGCACTGGGCTGCCTGGAGCGGCCTGGGATGGGGAGGGGAGGGCGTGTGAGGAGGGGCCTGGATGGGACCGGAGACCCCGCCTGCTCTCTGCGACGGACCGAGACCACATTCAGGGACCTTCCCCAGGCTCCCCTGAGAAGATGCTCGTCAACACAACAGCCCTCAGCAGCTTCCCTGCCCTGCAGACCTGCGGTGTCTGGGCCCCCCGTTTTCCTGCTCGGCAATTTCTGCCGAATCACCTCTCGTCCCTCCTCACTGCAGGCAGGAAAGGCCGGCGCAGTCCCCCTTCTGGCCTCCCGCTCACGCCTCCGGTGAGCTCAGGCTTAGCCGCTGGGCCTCCGAGGGGCGCTTGCTCAGCGAGCGCCTGCGGCATGCCGGCTGGGAGCAGGGGAGGCCCGGCGGCGGCGGGGCGGGGCGGGCAGGCCCGGGCTACTCGGCCGTCGTGGGGCCGCGGCAGAAGTTCTGGTTGTAGAAGTGGCGGTTGTCCCTGGTCAGGGCGGTGCCCAGCTGGGCCCAGAAGGCGCGCTGGCCGCGGGGCTGCCGGGGCCACAGGAGGACGCTCTGGCGGCACAGGCGCTGACGCAGGCGCACGTAGCGGGAGCGGTGCGCATCCGCGCGCAGGATCACCAGCACCACCACGTCCTTGCGGTCCTCCAGCAGGCGCTGCTGGGCCAGCAGGAAGCTGGCGCGCAGGAGGCCGCCCAGGCGGTCCGTGTGGGCGAGCACGAACAGCGTCTTGCGGCTGCTGTAGACCGAGGCCCACAGGTTCTCGAAGAGCGTTCTGCCGGGCAGCCAGTCGCGTTCCTCCAGGCACAGGCGCAGCGCCCGGCGCCCGCGGCGCTCCTCCAGCTGCACCCGCAGCTCGTTGTACACCCAGTCGGCCACCGAGCTCTGCGCCTTGTCGAAGACCACGAAGGCGTCGTAGGGCAGGGCGGCGGCGTCCCGCCGTCGGCCGCGCCGCGGCAGCCAGGCCAGGCACAGGTGGAAGCAGTACCAGAGGTCCCAGCCACACAGGCGGTGCAGCGTGGGCACGGCCAGGCTCAGGGCCACGGCCAGCAGCGAGAGGCCGAAGCAGTCCCAGGAGAGGGCCTCGTCCAGGCAGAGGCGCAGGTCCTGCTCGAAGATGCTGCGGCCCTGGAGCTGGCCGGGGCTGCCACAGCGGACGTGGCTGGGCAGCCCGGGCACCGCGGCCTGCACCTCCAGCAAGAAGTCCACGAAGGCCGCCCCACAGGCGCAGTGCAGCGGGTTGGCGGTCACGTCGAGGACTTTCAGGGCGCCTGCCACGGGGCCAAACCAGGAGGGCTCCACCGTCTTGAGGGCGTTGGCGCTGAGGTTGAGCTCTCGCAGCCTCGTGGCCAGGGCGAAAAAGCCGGGGACCACGAAGCCGATGCTGTTGCTGCTGAGGTCCAGCCTCTGGAGCCGGGTGCCGTTCGGCAAGCTGCCGTTGCTCAGGGCCTTCAGCTGGTTCCCCGCCAGGTCCAGGGCCTCCAGCATGGGGAGGAGGGTCAGGCTGGTCCAGTTGAAGAAAGCCAGGTAGTTGTCACGGAGACGCAGCAGCCGCAGGCCCTTGGGGAGCTTGTCCAGGTTGCGGGGCAGGAGGGTGTGCAGGCGATTCTGGGACAGGTCCAGCCGGACCAGGCTCCTCAGGCCTTGGAAGAAGCGCAGGTAGAGGTCCCCCTCGGCCCACATCTGGCTCAGGGCATTGCCGCTGAAGTCCAGGGCCCAGAGCGAGGCGCTGCGGAGCTGCTGGGACACACGGCTGTGGATGGCGTTGTGCGCCAGGCTGAGGAAGCGCAGGGCCGGCAGCTGCGCCACAAAGCTGAGGTTGTGGCCCACGCCGCGCATGCCGAAGGGCTGGCTGTTGTAGCTGAGGTCCAGGGCCTCCAGCCGCGGCAGCTCGGTGAAGGAGCGCCCGTGGTACAGGTCCAGCTTGTTGTGGGACAGGTCCAGCACGCGCAGGCTGCTCAGCGGCGCGAACTGTGAGCCGTTGACCGCCTGAGAGATGCTGTTGTGGCTCAGGCACAGGCACTGTAGGTGCGAGAGCCGGGCGAACATCTCCGGCTGGATCGTCACTACGTTGTTCCGCGACAGGTCCAAGGTGAAGTTGAGAGCCCCGCAGCTTGGCATGAAGTCCTCAGAGCTCGGGGTGCCTGGTGGGCCCGCAGCCAGGTCCCTGGACGGCCGCCAGACTTCCTCCGCCCCGACCGCCTCCCCCGTGGCCCCCGTGGCCCCTGTGGCCCCCGCCACCCGCTCCGCAGCTCCGCTAATGCGGTTGTCCGACAGGTCCACGTAGCGCAGGCCCGGGAAGGCCCCGAAGATGCCGAGCTGGGCCTGGTTGATGAAGTTCAGCTGCAGATGCAGACGCTGGAGCATGGGCAGGTGGGCCAGCGGCCGGAGCGTGGTCTCGCTGAGCGAGCGGAAGAAGATGCCATGCATGTCCAGCTCCCGCAGGGACAGCAGGCTCCCGAAGGAGGGCGCCAGACGCAGGTGGGCGAAGGACACCTTCTTGTGGTAATTGAAGGACAGGTTGAGTCTGCGCAGCCGGACCAGGCCGTGGAAGGCTGTGGTTTTGGTGATGCAGCCGTACAGGAAGTTCTCGCTCAGGTCCAGCACCAGGAGGTTGCCCAGGCCATGGAACCACCTGGGGTCCAGGCTGTGGAGAGAGCTGTCCTTCAACACCAGGCCTTCGAGGCGGCTCAGGTGGCTGAAGGTGTCAGGGTGCAGCTTGGGAAAGCCGTGGGGGCACTCCCTGCAGGGGTTGCGGGCGTGGTCACAGCGGCGACAGTTCCCGCCCACGTCAAGCACGCGCAGGGCGGTCAGATTGGCCAGGTCATCGGGGGCCAGGGTGATGATGTGGTTGTAGGACAAAAGCAGGTACTCCAGGCTGGGGGGCAGGCGGCGGGGCACCACGGTCAGGTTGTTGTACTTGAGCGACAAGTGTGTGAGGTTGCCCAGGCCCAGGAGGGCGCCCGGGGCCACCTGCAGGGCCCGTTGGCAGGGGTTCTTGTAGTAGCAGTTGCCATCCAGGAAGAGGAAGCGCAGGGCGTGCAGGCCTGCGAGGTGGGCAGGGTCCAGCACCAGGATGTTGGTGCGGCTCAGGGACAGGGACACGAGGGAACTGGGCAGGGCGGGCACGGTGGTGATGCTGTTGTAGCTCAGGTTCAGGTCCTCCAGGGTGGGCACGGCCAGGAAGGTATTGGGCTCGATGGTCATGTGGCAGGGGAAGTGCATGGGGCTGAGGCCGGCGGGGGGGCAGTTCCACTTGAGGTTGAGACGCCGCAGGCTGGACAGGTGGACAAAGTCAGAGTTGCGGAGGTGGTGGATGCGGTTGGAGTAGAGGGAGAGGCTGGTGATGTTCCCGCGGGGCGCTGCCGCCGAGAAGCGGGGCACAGACTTGAGGAACAGCCAGTTGCAGTCCACCAGGCCGTTGGGCTGGAGCTCACAGGGCAGGAAGGGAGGCAGGGCGCCCGGGGCCAGGACCACGGCCAGCACGGCGGCCTGCACCAGGAGAGACAGGGGGTGCAGGGCACCATAGCAGGGGCCCTGCGGGCCTGTGAGAGAACAGCCCCAGCCCCGCCCCCACCTGCCCCCACTTCCTGGGGGCTCCCAGCAGGGCTCCCACACCCCTCTCTCCAAGCCCTCCCCGGGGAGGCTCCTGCCTCTGCTCAGCGCCCACCCCCGTCTAAGGCTCACGGAGAACGTAGACTCGGGTCTCAGACCCAGCCTTCAAGTCAGAGCTGCGCCTGAGACCTGGAATCCAGACTCACGATCTAGAACTTTCACTCAAAACCAAACCCCAGGGCGCCTGGGTGGCTCGGTTGGTTAAGCGACTGCCTTCGGCTCAGGTCATGATCCTGGAGTCCCAGGATCGAGTCCCGCATCGGGCTCCCTGCTCGGCAGGGAGTCTGCTTCTCCCTCTTACCCTCCTCCCTCTCATGCTCTCTGTCTCTCATTCTCTCTCTCTCAAATAAATAAATAAAATCTTAAAAAAAAAAAAAAAACCCAGCCAGACAGGAGAGCCAGGTTCTCCCCCACCTTCCCTTTTCCTGCCTCAGGGGCCACTTCTCTTTCCTCCCAAGCCAGGGGACACTTGGCTCCCTTCCACCCAGCTGCCCTGAAAAGCCCTCCATGTCCTCCACCAGCCTCCCCCAACGCCTCCCTCTGCCTCTGGCCAAGTCCCAGGCAGGCACAAGGGTCTTCTGCTGGGGTCTGGGCTGAGTACCACCCAGGGCCCCGGCTGGAGTGGGGTGGGGGGGAGGGGGCACTGCCCAGCTCTCCCAACTCCTCTACCTCTACCAGACCAAGCACCCAAGCCACTGTAGGTCAGAACGGATCAGACAGGGAGGGCAGCACAGGGCCAGACAGCACCTAGTCCCGGGCGTCCACCTGGCTTGTCGCCCCAGCACCACCACTGAGCAAAGCCCCAGGCCTCAGCCTCCCCAGCCACACAATGGGTCTCATTGCTCAGAGAAAGGCTTCTGCTTTGATGTCTTCCGGGTTCAGTGAGTGTCCTTAGGGCCATGTCAGGGACAGCCCTTTCACTGTTGTCTGCAGCCACCAACCGCCCCCCACCACCACTTCCCACTGCCCCCTTCCCTGGGTGGCTGAGGGCAGCTGCTGTCTTACCATGACAGGGAGCGGGGGCTTCTCCAGAGGGTCTGGCTGGCAGACTGGGCAGCGGCTACAGGAAAGGATGCTTAGAGCTCACAGCCCCTTCCCTCATCGGCTCAGAGAACAGAGGAAATGAGAATTAAGAAAAAACCTAGTAGTCCCCTCCCTCGCTCCCTCCAGGCCCGAGCGAAGGTTGGGAGGTGCACTGAGTCAGAAGCCATTTGCATAGGCAGTTGGCAGACAGCCCCTTCAATCCTTCCTCTTTCCATTCCCCCCGCCACCCCCACCCCAGCCTAAAGTGTGCCACTGCCCCAGAGCGCCTCACACCTGTCGTCAGGGACAGTCTGGGGAGGAACAGGCCCAGAGCCCAGGCTCAGGTCAGTGAGGGACTGGGATTGGGGGCAGTACCGGATGTGGGCTGGGCATGCTGACACCCCTGCCAGGGCGCTCCCTGTCCCAAGAGGACTGGCACCCTCACACCTCAGCCCCGTGGCCCCTGCCCCAAAGGGAGCTCTCTGGGGCCAGTGGCTCCCACACCTGCTTGTTCCTGCCCCCTTGGTCCTGTCCCCAGGGCTCCGGGGGGGCCTGGCACACCTGGGGGTAGAGCAGCATGGGCCTCACCTTGGCTGCACCTGCCTCCACCGCAGCCTGCCACTTCCTCCAGGGGCAGGGCCTCCTCTTCCGCGCACCCAGTGTGCCGGGGGGCCCCCGTCAGAGCACCTGCCCCATGGCTGGGCCAGCTGGGACGGCTCTTGCCACGCTCCCTCTGACTGAGCTGATCCTAACAGGTGACTCAGGCCCAAAGCCTCAGGGTGACCTGGGCCCACGGCAAGTCCTGTTGGCTCCAGCTTCAGAATCTGCCCGTTGCCTACCATCTCCACATTCACCAGGCTGGCCTGAGCCGTCCTCATCTCTCGCCTGGATCAGTGCAGTCACCGCCGCCCCACGGATTGCCCTGCTTCTGCGCTCACGCTCCACAGCCTATTCATATTCCGCCCCTAAGTCACACTAGGCCCTTCCTTGGCTCAGACTCCTTCCTGGCCCTTTCTGGAATCCAAGGCACAGTCCACATCATGGCCAACAAGGTCCTATGAGATCTGCCCTCCCATGGCCTCCCTGACCAATCTCCAGCCACACTGGCCTCCTTGGTTGGGGCTTGAATACTTCCAAGCAGTCTCCTGCCCCAGGGCCTTTGGACTTACTGTTTGCTCTGCCTGGAAACTCTTTTCCTATTCACTTGGCCCCCTCCATTGCCTCCTTTATATCTTGGCTCACACATGACCCTCTGGAGGCCTTCCCTGACCTTTTAAACCTCTCACCCTAGATCTGACACTACTCAGCCCCTTTACCTGCTGCTTTTCATTGTCGTAACTTTTTACCTGCTAACATATCATTGACTTTCCATGGTCTATCATATATTGTCCTATTCCCCTGCTGGAATGTCTGCTTCTTTTCTTAAGACTTTTATTTATTCATTTGAGACAGAGAGATACAGAGAGAGAGCACAAGCAGGGAGAGGGGCAGAGGGAGAGGGAGAAGCAGACTCCTCACTGAGCAGGGAGCCTGATGTGGGGCTCGATCCCAGGACTCTGAGATCATGACCTGAGCCGAAGGCAGACACTTAACCGACTGAGCCACCCAGGCGCCCTGCAATTTCTGCTTCTCAATGGCAAGAGTTTTTTGTCTGTATACACACGGTCCAGCACAGTGCCCAGAACATCATAGGTGCTCAATATTTACTGAGTCCATGAGTCTCCAGCACTCAGCTTTGGGCAAAGAGAATGTCTCTGAATGATGGCTGGATGAATGAATGAATGAACAAATAGAGCTTCTGCTGGGAGGAGGCAGGGCTGGACACCTGCTCACCCCTGCTTCTCCATGCCCACTTCTGGGTGGCTGTCATGGCAGGCAGGCTCCAGGCTGCCAGGCATCCAGCTGGTACATAGGCCCAGGGCTTCAGCAGTGTGAGGGGGGCAATGCCACTGTCTTCCTGCCCATCTGGGAACCAGCGTTTGGGGTGGGCAAGGATAGGCCTCCTTCTCTGGGTCCTAGCTAGGGTTCCAGCTCTCCTTTCTATAATTCTAGGGTCTTGAGTAGGGAGTGCGAAAGGCCCCGGGGATGGGACACTCCCCGGAGCCCCAGCCCAAGACATGCTCCCGAGAGAAAGACCGTGCCCACTCAGCAGCTGAATCCCAGCCAATGACCCTTCATGCCCCCACCCCTGCACACCTCCCACCTGGGATAGGAGGGGCCTCTCACCCCCTTCCCAGAGGCATGGGCTGAAGTTCTGGCTCCTGCCGAATCCCTGAGCCTAAAGGAGACTCTCCTAGAGTCCCAGGGACCAGGGAGCCAGACCCTCGGGGGCAGGAACAAAAGTAGCAGAGAGGACCAACGAACTGACAGAGCTCAGGTCTGCACACATACACGCAGATTAGAGGTCCAAGGTCTACACCTCAGCCCCAAAGGGTCCAGGAACCCCAGCGGGCAGAGCAGACCCAGTGTGGCAGGCTAAAGAATGCCCCAAGGAGATCCACGGCCTAATCCCCAAACCTGTGGATACGTTCCTATACAGGACAAAAGGGGCCTTGCAGGTGGGATTAAGTGAAGGATCCTGAGGTGGGGAGAGTATGTGGAAAGTGGGGAAGTGAATATAATCACAAGCATCCTTAGAAGACAGAGGCAGAGGAGGATCTGACTACAGAGGGAGGCCATGTGACCGGGAAGCAGAAGGAAGCAGAAGCACAGAGAAGATGCTACCTCTCCGGCTTTGAAGAGGGAGTCGGGGCCATGAGCAAAGGAATGTGGGCAGCCTTTCAAGCTGGAGAAGGTAAGATAACAGACTCGCCCCTGAGGCCTCCAGAAGGAACAAGTCCTGCCAACAGCTGGATGTCAGCCCTGTCAGACTTTAGCCTTAGATTTACAAGAACTACTAAGACAGTAAATTAGTGTGGGTTTAAGCCGCTATGTTTGGTACTTTGTTACAGCGGCCGTAGGAAATGAATACGCCCAGATGCCCCCTATCATGGCGAAGGTGTGCCTGCCTCTCGGGCTGAGCTCCCATCAACAAGGAGACCCGTGTGAGGCTTGTGTGTACACACTCTCTCTCTCTCTCTCTCCCACATTCCTGTAGCCAGCCACCTAGCAGGCTGACGGGCCCCTTCCGAGTTGAGGGGGGCACTTATATACACAGTTTCCCAATTCCCAGTGCCAGAGGTGATTCCTCAGGGCCAGACTCAGGTGTTGATTTAAAAATATTTTATTCTTTAAAAAATACAGCATTCAACCATCTTATCCTTCAGTGACCCCCTATCCCAGCCCTGACTGAACCCACCCCTGTGGCCAAAGGCTTTGGGGCTGTGCTAGGACCCTAGTCTCAGTTTCCCTGGGGGCCAAGCTCATTCTTTCCGGCTCCCTACCCAGCCCCCTTGAGCCAGCCAGGCGGGGTCCCCAGACCCCTTGGGCACATAGGTGAGAGGCAAGGACAGCAACAGGGGGAAGGTCACAAAATGCGAGCCCGGTGGCCCTTGGAAGCTGCAAGAATGTTCTGTCACCAGCCCTCCTGCCCCATAGGAAGAAACCCCCCCACCCCCGGAGCCCAGGCTGGGAAGGAGGCAGGTGGCCAGGAGTAGTCAGGCGCAGAGCCCCACGGTCCACGTGCCGGCACAGCTCAGGTCCGGCCACCTAGCTGTCATCCCCATTCTCGCTGGGGCCACGGATGAGGCGTTTGTGGCCCCGCTTGCCCCCTGGGCCCTTGGGCTTGGCGAAGGCCTGCTTGAAGGCATGTTGTTTGGGGTGCACCTCGTCGTAGAGGAACTCGGCTGTCAGCTCCGCCCCATCGCCAATCTCAATCTGCATGGGGCAAGGCAGTGGTCTGGTGGGGGACCCCGACACAAACCACCCTGGGTCATCCCCACTCCCGGGGCACCCCCTCGACCTCTCACACTCTAGCCCTGGGGTCTTCTCCCAGATCCCCACCTGGAATGCCACCCCCAGGAACCCAGAGTTGGGTCTGCTGCCCTGCACGCTTTGGTGACCCCCTCCCTGCCTTCAGACCCAGGGAGAGGAGGATCATGGGTGGCCAAGGCTGGGGCTTGTTTACGCCACCAGTCAGCTGGCCCCATGCTCATCCATGTGACACAGAACCAATAACCCCTGCCTCGCCACTGCCTCGGACTCCAGTGCCCCAGCTGGAGGCTGGTGGTACTGGCCCCTGGGCGCTGAGGCTCTGGGGAATGGGCACCCACCTTCTTGGAGATCTCCAGCTGGAAGTCCTGCTCCACAGAGTCGAGGAGGCGACTCTTGCAGCTGGAATAGAGCATGCGCTCCCTGATGCCGCACTTGTATCCCGGCATCGAGTAGATGAACACTGCGGGCGGGGGGGTGGGGGCGGTGAGCTGCGGCTGGGAGACCTGCTGACCCACCCACGCCCCCGGCAGCAAGGCTACCCAGCTCCTGTCCAGACCCAGGCGTGGGAGCCCTGCTGTGGCCACTCACCCACGGACTCGAGGGCGTCACCCTCATGGGTATGCTTGTAGAGGAAGAAGTGGTAGCGGGCAGCATCTCGGGGAACCCTTGAAGGCAACTGGGCCACCTCTGTGGGCTCCGTGTGCACCAGCTCGATCGTCTCCCGCTCCAGGTCCAGCTTCTGCCCAGGGCAAGGGGAGACGAGAACATGAGCGGGGGGAGGGCCTGGGCCACCCTGGCGAACAAGAAGTCCCCGAGGGGACAGGCAGGAGCCGGGGTGGAGGCTGTTTGTGGTCTCCCTCTCTCAGGACTCCCCACCCCAGTGGCCATCCCACCACAGGGGTCCCTATGAAGAGGTCACACGTGGGCTCCGACCTCTGCCCCTTTGAAGCTCCATTAGAGGAGGAAGCCCCACCAAGGGCAGTGGACAGGACAGCGGGGAGAGCCTCGACCTGAGGCAGGCCCCACTGCCAGGCTGGCCCATCCTCAAGGATGAGGCTTCTGGGGGGGGACCCGCCTCAGAAGGAAGGAGCCATTCTGCTTGGCAGGGGGATGCACGGGGCGCCCGGCTGGCTCAGTCAGTGGAGCATGTGACTCTTGATCTGAGGGTCTTGAGTTCAAGCCCCACGTTGGGTGTAGAGCTTACTTTAAAAAAAAAAAAGGAAGAACAAAAGAAAGGGCAGGGGTGCGTTAAGCATCCAACTTCTGATTTCAGCTCAGGTCATGATCTCAGGGTCGTGGGACCGAGCCCCGGGTCAGGCTTCACACTCAGTGGGGAGTCTGCTTGAGATTCTCTCTCTCTCTCTTCCTCTGCCCCTCCCCACCAGCTCATGCTCTCTCTCTAATAAATAAATAAATCTTAAAAAAAAAAAAAGAAAGAAACAAAGAAAGGGGGAAGCCTGGCCACCGGGCCGAGAGGCCCTGCCCAAGGAGAGGGGGCAGCCAGGGGGGCTGCAGAGGGCGTCTCGGACGGACAGGGGCTCAGGTCTGAGGGGTCAGCATGAACTCCAGGGTGAGTGTGTGTGTGCAGTGAGGAGGGCATGGTGAGGGACAGGATCTCACAGATGTCCCTGCATGTGAGCAAGGACTGGGCAAGGCAGGGGAACCCTGTGCGTCCCCTGCACACGGCAAACAGGACCCGGTAAGGATGGGGAGGGGGAGGGGGCGGGGGCCAGTGCGATCCGCGAGTACACGGGGGAGCTGAAGGGCACAGACCGGGGGCCGGGCGCACACCCGTCCCCGGGCCTGAGCAGGAGCAGGGCAGTGGCACAGTGCGCTGGGGCGGGGCGGGGGGGGGACACGGCCACTCACCAGTTGGATGTAGTTGATGGTCTTCTGTCTGAGCTGCTGTAGTGCCCTCTGAGCTGCAGGCTGCAGTGGGAAGGTGAGACCCTGCAGGGTCTGGTGCTTGCTCTCCACACTGATCTCTGTCTTCACCTGGGGGCGGGTGAAGAGTGAGGGAGGCCCTGACCTGCCTGACCAGAGCCCTGGGAGCACAGACCTGGGCCTCATGGGACCCGGAGGGCCTCAGGCCGGGACTTCCGCCCACCCGGTCTGGCGCACCTACCTCATTAATACGGATCTGCTGAAGCTCTCTCTCGGCCGAGGTCAGCGGGGCGGGCGCCGCACAGGACGACAGGTGCTTCTGGTACCCAGCAAAGGAGAGGTCGTCCTGGCCGGTAGATGCAGAAGCATAAATGGGCACCGTGGGGTGGGCTGGCAGAAGCCCACTGAGCACCCCAGCTGGAAGCCCCTGGACTCTCCCAGCCCTCCCCACGCCTCCCCACTCCTGGCACCCACTTCCTGTGGGACCCTGCATAACATCCCACCCTCTGTGGGCCTGTGATTCCGGCCTGGTGGAGTCTGGCCTAGGGGGCCTACCTTCATGGTCCCAAAGAGCTCATCCTTGATGTGGCCGCCCCCAAACTCCTTCTTCACTGTGGCCCGTGTGGCTGCATACAGCATCTTCCGCCGCACCTGGAGGGGAGGAGCTGAGCCGTGAGACCCCTCCAGGCAGGGCTGGCTCTCCAGGAGGAGGCAGGAGGCTCTGGGTGGGGACCGGGCTGTGGCTTTGTGCCCATATACCCAGCAGAGGGCGCAGCACAGGGCCAGGATGCGATGGGGTGGAGCCCTCTCCACCCCGACCTCTCTGCCTCCCAGAACCAGGCTGAGGAGGCTGGCAGGGCCTCTGGGAGAAGCCAGGCTCCAAGCACAGGGCCTTGCCCTCTCTCAGACTCTGGGGCGGGACCTGGTGTCTCTCCCCTCAGAATCCCCAGGGCAGGGCCTTGGTCCCCTGCTCAGACCCAGCTTCCCCTCTCCCCTGATCTGGGGGGCTGGGCAGGGGTCCCCAGGACTCACGGGAGAATTGTCAGGCGACCAGGCGAGGAAGAGCCACTCAAAGCCCTGGGCGTTCTGCGAGTCCAGGCGGTAGAGCAGATAGCAAGGCTCCTGGGCGTCCAGCAGAGGCAGCACGGCCCTGTCGTAGTCCTGGTCCCAGCGGCCCATCAGCTCCCGCGAGGCACCCAGCACGAGCTGCTCTGGGGGCAGAGGCCGGGTGAGCCGAGGAGTAGCCATCTCCTGTCCCCACCTTGGACTGCGGACCTCCTCGGCGGGGGCTCAGATCTGCGGGCCACTCCACCACCTTCCCCGGGAGCTCGCAAGTCCCTGAAGGAGGAGGCGACGTGACTGAATCCATGAGTGAGCCAATGAATGAACGAGGCCACAGCGCCGCCATCTATACGAATGCACGCACACGCACACACGGAAGGGTCCCGAGAAAGCACCCGCAGATGACCGAACACCGGCAAGCACGAGCAGACACGCGGCCGTGTTGCCCACGGCCACCAACAACGTGGTCCCCTCACAAACACCCGCACGCTCAGACCCATCCCGCCAGCTCCTCGGCGCACGGTACCACCTCCTGCGCCTCGTCCCTTAGCCTGAGGCTCCCGCACAAGCCCCAGCCCACCCTTCTCAGAACAACTGTGCTGAGGGAGGTGGGGGGTCCAGCCTCAGGCTACAGGGAGCTGCGGGAGCAAAGAGGGAGAACGGGGGCTCCTCCCAGACACCGTACAAACCGTACCCTGCTGCCACCAGCCAGTTGTAGTCCCCTCCCCAAAAAGTCACAAACCTCTTAGTGCCTGGGGCCGATAGGCTGGCCACCTCCCTGGCTGGTGCGCATTGGCCGAATGGGCCATTGAGGCTGGACATACATTTGACCTATCCACCCACAGGGCCTTAGCGGGGCACCAAACACCAGCCCAGGCGTGCACAGGCATGGGCTGATCACCGCCTGGCCAGGGGGTACCTGACCACCAGGCCCTCCTCATGAGGGCAAGGGGCCCAGCTGTCTGGAGCCCAAGCACATCAGGCCCACCAGCCCAGAAGCTTCTTTGCAGGTCTTGGCCTCCTCACCGATCCTCCCAGAATTCAGATGGGATCAAGGGTGAAAACCAGCAGGCACAGTCGGCCCAACAGCACTACCAACACTGTTTAATTTGTTGCCAACATTTTCAAAATGGGAAGTTTACATAAGAAGTGGGATGGACAGATTCTCTAGAAGGTGCTCAAGCTGCACTCGGTAGGAGGTGGGCAGTGGCCGCCTATCAGGGGGCCTGAACCTTCCTGGGGACACTCAGGTGCCCCAACAACCACAATGCATAACGGAGCTAAGAGCCCACCCCGAGATCCCTCCTGCTAAACACCTGCACGTACGTCCTGTCTGGGAGGCAACAGGGAGGCTGAGGACTAGGGCCAATGAGTCTATCCCTTTGGGGAGCAGGGGGCTTGTGGCCTGTCACCCCAGGAAGCCTCTCCTCTTGACCTACCATAGTGACCCTAACCCAGCCTCTGAAGGCATCTGAACTTGGGGACCCCAGACAAAACCCAGCACAGCTCTGGCACTGAAGCCTGGGGTGAATTCTGGGTCTGGGCAGACCCTGCTTTGCACCAATTCAATGAATCAAAAGTGGGAACCAAGCCCATTTAGGGGGCCCTCCAAAGGGCCCACAACCGCTGGCTACCGAGGACTGGAAGGATTCGTGGGGGGCCCAGCCCACTCCCAGTGTCTCTTCCCCTCACCTCCAGGGACAACGCCTCAGCATGAAGGGAAGGCAGAGGTATTGCCACCAAGCCTCAGTCTAGTCCACTACCTCCTCAAACTCTTCCCCCACTTCAGGCCTCAGCTCAAGCTCACCCACCCGCAACCCCTATATGCTGAGCACCCACCCTCTGCAAGCCTCGGGTTCCCAGCGTCCAGGCCAAGGCCTGGCCAAGCCTGGAATCCCCCAGTCATGCTCTCAAAGCAAGCTGGGCACGAGGCCCCTTGCCCTGTTGCAGGGGCACTTCCCAAGGGCAGGGCCCCGGGCTTCTCCTTGGGACTCCCCCCGGCCAGCAGCCAAGTCAGGCCAGCCTACTGATCACAGAGGGAGGTGAGTGGCACTCACCACATGGGGCAGTGCCTGGCCTCACTGGTCCCCTGCCCCCACGCCCAGCCCAGCATCCCGACTGGGCCTCTGACCCCTACATAGCCTCTAGGGAGCTGGACAGGACCCCCAGGCAGGGCTCTCCTTGCTGTCTCCCCAGCTTGTGACTCCTGTTCTGTGTAACAGGGCCAATGATCATGCCCACCTCCGCTGCTCTCCTACAACGCCCCTCCCGTCCCCAGATGGAGAAAGTGAGGTCCTGAAGGGGCTGGAGGCCAAGGTCCAAGCAGCTCCCAGAGAAACAGCAGGGTCCAGCTGCCGGCCTATGCCCTAGCTCGTCAAAGGGGGTAGTAGGGGGCACTCACCATCCTCAATGACGACTTTGATGAGCCGGACAGAGCCGGCCCGAGCCTTGGCGAAGAATTCCTTCAGCTCCTCGGTGGCTACGAGAACAAGAAACATGGTGAGGGATGAGCGGGAAGCGTGAGCAGGGTGGACTGGGACACGTTCAGGGCCCGCTCCGTCCTGTGGGGTCTGCTGGTGGAGCTGGGAGCCGGGTTAAATAGGGCCCCCCATGTGACTGGGAACCTGACACGGCCCATGAACAGAAGCTCCCAAATTTAGCCAGCAGTGTGGCCTGCTGGCTGAGACAGCTCTGGTGACAGGGGAGGCGGGGATGGGCCAGCCCACTTAAGGAAGGGGGGGCCTCTGGACAGGCCAGGCCCACCAGAGCGAATGGCCCCCACCTGTCCCTTGCCCCCTAGGAAGGCCCAGCACTGAACTGGCCCGTGACACTCTCTGTCATATCCACAAACACAGAAATAGGTGAGCAAATGCCCCCATTGTGCACTGACCACTATGTCCATGAACACACACACACACATGGACACACGTGCATCATCTGTTGTGTATGCCATCGGATACCTACTCAGTCCAGCATGTGTGAATGTAACAAATAAACCTGTATGTGACAGAGTGGAGTAGAAATGCAAATACCCTCACACGTGAAAACCCACTCATTTGGTCAAACATAGTGGACACACACATTTAGATACTCCAACACACACAGACACGGTCCCGGAGTAACAAACACACAGGCCTGTACACCCGGCCCCAGCCCGTCAACCAGGTGCCTCACCCTGAGAGGCCAGGAGCCCAGCCCAAGCCCAGCCCACGCCCAGCCCTGCCAGGGGCAACAAGGCCCCAGCCCTAAGGCCATCCAGAAGGCTTCCAGACGAGGAGTGGCAATCAGGAACTCTTCAGAACAGACCGTCTTGGTCCTCGTGTCACAGAGCTGGAAGGTGACATCCAATGACCCAGGATCCCACGGGCAGAGGTGAGGACCAGGGACGTCACAGATCTAAACCACAGCAGTGGTTCAGACGCAGAAACCAAAGTCCAATTGGGGAAGGGCCCGACTTGGGTCTCTGGGTGTGCAGGGCCAGGCCAGCATGACCTTGAGGCTACCCAGGGGTCAGGAGAATTCTGCAGGAACACAGCTAGAGGACTGAGGTCAGAGAATATTTATAGGGCCCAGACTGGGCAGCTTGGGGGGGTGTGGGGGGGGGATTAGGAAAACAAACTCAGGTCATGTCCTCAGGGGCCCATCAGGCAGGGTGACTCTGAGCCTGAGACCTCAGGCTGTATACCACCCTCCATGGCTGCTGGGCGAGCGGGGTCCCAACCAAGTGACCATGGTATGGAGACAAACCCCACTGGGCCAGGACAGAGCTGCCTATCAGCAGACCCCACAAGCAGGTCGCCGAGGTAAAGCCTGGCCTCTGGGTCTCCATCTTTCCCACAGCTGTGTGTGACCTCTGACCTTGCTGAGCCTCAAACTCATCCATACTGTGGAGCTAATACTCCCAAGCTGTAGAGAGCCATGCTGAGGAGTAAATGGAAAAAAATGCTCAGTAATGGGGCCTCCACGAATAACAATTGTTAAATTTTATTACTTTAATGATGGCACCTTTCCACCTGCTCAGACCTTCTGGGAGGTAAAGCCAAGAAGCTCCCCTAAGGGAGGCTGCCACGCCCCTTCTAGAGTTACTAGGACAGAGTGACACCCCAGTAGTGGAAGAGACATCCCCCTCCATGACTCCTCAGCCACCATCAATAATCCAGAGGCCAGGCCTGGGACACCTGAGCCTCTATCATCAAAGATTCATGCTCTCCCACCTCCCTGCCCCCGCCTCTGCTGCCCTGCCCCCCCCCCCCCCTGGTAAGCCTCAAGTTACAAGTCCCCCCCCCCCCACCCCTTCCCTGCTCTGAGGTCAACAGATCCACACTCATGGCCACCACTGGGCTGGCATCTGGGCATCCAGGGCATTCGATCTCACCTGCCACCTCCCCAGGCCAGAAATGGGAAGGAGTGGGCTGCTCATAGGCAGGAGGGCTGGGGATGGTCCAGTCCCCAGTGATCCCCTAGGCAGGCCTGTCTCACCACATGGGAAATGAAGGTGTGAGGCAGGGCCTTGGCCACAGGACCTGTCAGTCCTGAGCAGGGAGGAGGGGCCCTGACTTCCGATCTACTCTCAGATGGAGGCAGCAGCAGTGACCAGACAAAGGGGAAGGAAGGGGCAGGTCCAGGGGGCATCTGTTCCCTTCTGTGGGGCTGAGTCACGAAGCCGCCCTCCAGCCCCTCCAGCAGAGGCTGGCCCACTGGCAGGAGGCTGGCCCTGACCCAGACCCCTGCCTTCTCTGGTCCTGTGGGGTGGGGCCAGGGAAACCCTCTAGCTGGTCTGGCCACCAAGCAGCCACTACGACCACAAGCCAAGCTGAGATCCAGGCAGTCGGGCTGGTCGATGGTGGTGGTGTCTCCGGGCTGGGGATCCTGGTGTGGTGGGAGGAGTGGCTGATGGCCAAACCACCAGGCTGTCGGCTGTCTGGGCAAGCAGCCTGGGCCTTTCCCACAGGCTAGGCAGTCTTCCCAAGCCAGTGACAGAGGGGGGACACTCAGACCGGGGTAGGGTTAGGACACCTGGCTCCTGGGGAGGGGGTGATGCTCTAGGCTGGAGAAGCTTAGGGTAGGGGGTATTGGCCTGGAGTCTCTAAAGCCAGGACCCTCCCTCACAAACCCCATATGTGGACCCTCTTTTCTTCCTCTATCCTGGAGCTGGGACCTTCCAACCCTGGCTGGAGCAGACTCAGAAGATCAGAGTGGAAAATGGTAGGGAGGTCAGAGGTCAAGGTCAGATTGGCAACTCTCCCGATCTCGCTTTGAGGGCCCTGGCCCCGGTTTTCCCTAGTCTAGCTTGCTCAAATGTGTGAGGGTCCTGGGAGGAGCCAAAGGTCAGGGACCACTCCTCACACGCCCACAAACCCACAGAAGCCAAACACAGACACATCTGACACATGCATCCGTGGTAACAAATGCACACTGAGATGTACCCAAACTGTGCACACACACACAGACACCCACAGACATGTGCACATAGTCACAAAACACTTATGCCTGAAGATGGTTCCATGCGACAGTGGTCATTCAATCAGCTATTAGAGCATGTGCATGAATGACCCTAGACATACACAAGCAGTCACATCCACATGTGCAAACACAGGACTGTACACACAAGTGCACATGCGTGCACACTCCCCCAGATGTGCACATCCAGTACCCCCACCCCCAGAAAGGAACAAAAATATATAGATGGGTACACGCAGGCACATCCACCCCCAGATGGGCACACAGATATTTCCACTCCAGCTGTGTACCTATATGTACACCCACTCCTAACCATGCACAGTAAGTCGCACGCCCCCAGATGTGCCCACCCCAGTCGACCCGCGACTGCAAAAGAGAACAGGAAGCTTCCCCAGGCTGGTGCCAGGGAGGAGAGGGGCTGAGCGCCAGGGAGGGGGCGCAGCCGCGAGCGGAGACCCTCGGTCCCCTGCCCGCCCACCATCCGCTCTCACCGTGGATGCCCGTCTGGTGCGCCATGGCTCCGTGCCCCGCTCCGCCCGCGCCCTTGGAGCCCTCGGCTCAGCCCTGGACCCGCTCCGCTCGCCCGGCCGGGGAGGAGGAGGAGGAGGAGGATGTGGCGGCGACCGCCCAGCCTCGCGCAGCTTCCCGGGCGGTGCCGCAGGACCCGGCCCAGCGCGCCCCGCCCCCGACGGGCGAGGCCGGGAGGGGGCGGGATCTCGGGGCCGCGCGTGCGCGCACCGTGCGCCTTGTTCCGGGTGGGCCTATCGCCGGGAGTTGATCGGTGTGTCCGCGCGCTTGCGCGCGCCTGTTTGTGGCGGAGAACAGGGCCTGCGTGTGGTCGAGCGTGCGTGGGCGCACGCGGGCGTGTGTGTCTGGGCGCCCTGAGCCGAAGGGTCTGTGGCTGGGGTGCGTCCGGGAGTGCGCGCGCGAGTCTGTGCGCCCCAGGATAGGCGGGTTTCCAAGTGGGGTGGGATCCGCGCCCCATTTATGGCCATTTATGGCCGGGAAGAGGGTTCGTGTGCGGATGTGCGCGTGTGTGTTTGTGCCGCATCCCTTTTCCCAGAGGCGTTTCCTGAGCGCCTCCTGCGAAACACTGGCCCCTCGAGGCTGGCCTGGCTGCAGGCCCTATCCTGAGAGTAGGAGTCAGACTCACAGACCAGGTGGTTAGCAGATGAACCTGTGGCAGTGAGGGCCCAGCCCCGAGAGCAGCGGCCACCGAGAGGTGAAGTTTGGGTGGAGACCTGGAGGTCAGCCTAGTAGAACAGAGGGAAAAGTTTTCTGAGAAGAGGAAACTACATGTGCAAAGGCCCGGAGGTTGATGGAGGGCCAGAGCTTGGCGAGTGAGGAACTTCCCAACTCCTAATCAACTTCTGGCTCCATACCCATTGGCTTTGCCTTCTCTGACATCAGCCCTGCTGTGACTGGCCCATCAACAGAACGTATCTTCCAGGCCCCGGTGAGTCTGGCGTGAACACGTGACCCAGTCAGTCCAATCAGAGCCTGTCCCAGACTTTGGCTGGGAAGATGGGGAGGGAGGCCACGTTTTGGGGCTGGGGTTGCTGAGAATTAATGATGGAGTGGGGGCCTGCCTGCCGTCTGGCCCTAGCTTGAGCTCCCTGCTCACTGTCCTACTGGGCAGTGGTCCTCGCGCCCTCCATCAGTATCTCATACCTCAGTGATGAGGGTTTGACCAGGGAAGGAAACTCCTTGGGAGGTGGGTTCGAGCCCAGTCGTGCTCAGCTTCACAGCCTGGGATGCAGGCAAGGAGCCCAAGGGCCAGCAGAGTGCCCAGACCCCACGCTGAGCAAGGAGCATTGCGCCCTCCTCTGTGTGCCCCAAGCCCTGGGTCTCTCATTTCCTGAGAGTCCAGCAGACACAAAACTGAAGGATTTTCTTTTCTCTTCTCTTCTTCTTTTTTTTTTTTAAGAGAGAGAGGGAGCGTGGGGTGGGGGGATGGGAAGAGAGGGAGAGAGAGAATCTTAAGCAGTATCACCGCCCAGTGCAGAGCCCAACGCCAGGCTTGATTCCACAACCCTGAGATCATGACCTGCTCGGAAATCAGGACTTGGTTGCTTAACCCACTGAGCCACCCAGGCGGCCTGAAGAATTTTCTTTTTCTTTTTCTTTTTTTTTTTTTAAGATTTTCTTTATTTGAGAGGGAGAAGCAGACTTGCTGCTGAGCGGAGAGTCGGATGTGGGGCGGGATCCCAGAACCCCGAGATCACCACCTGAGCCACCCAGGCTACCCCTGAAGGATTTTCTTCTTTATCTTCCTGTGCACACCCTGAGGACTGAACCTGTGTCGTGTGCTCACTTTGGCCACCTCAGAACTCACAATGGAAGATAAAGACTGAGGCCTCATGGCCTGCCCTTGAAAGAATAGTTCATAGGCAAGTCCCCAACTGAGCCCTGCCACATCGCAGATGGGACGAGCCACACAGAGCGAACAGTTACATCAGCTCTCAGACCTGGCCACCTCCATGGGAGCACTTGGCACCAAGAGCCTCAAGTTCTTGGAAATGGGAATTAGCCAAGAAAACAGGTTCATGAAATAATAATGTATGTTCTCTGTAGAAATGTCCATCACTGGATGAACTGTGAGTACCTTAACTGCATGGTCTTCCCTGTTGCCTGACTAACCCCTGCCTGCATCACTCTGTTTTTATTGCTGCCTGATACCTATATTTACCTGCTTACTTATTTTCCCTCTACCGGTAGTTAAGTTTTTGCCCCTGCCGCATCCCCAACACCTAGGACAGTGCCCAGCATTGGTAAGTGTTCAGTAATATTTGCCAAATAAACAAATGAATGAACAATTAGAGTCTTGGGGCACTTGGCTGGCTCAGTCAGTAGAGCACGAGACTCTGGATCTCAGGGTCTTGAGTTTGAGCCCCATGTTGGGTGTAGTGTTTACTTAAGAAAACAAAACAAAATCAAATTAGAGTCTTTCTGTTGCATGCTTACTATGTACTGGGCACATTTATTTAATCCTCATGACAACCCTATGAGGGAGGTGATACTGTATTTTACAGTTGAAGAATCTGAGGTTTGGAGAGATGAAGTGATTTGATGCAGGTTATGAGGTAGTGAGTGTCCCCAGGAACTTAGTTCCTTCACTCAAGACAATGGAACAATCAAAGGATGAGAAATCCTACTGGGCAGTGGTCCTCGTGCCCTCCATCAGTATCTCACACTGGGAGGTGGGTTCGAGCCCAGTCGTGCTCAGCTTCACAGCCTGGGATGCAGGCAAGGAGCCCAAGGGCCAGCAGAGTGCCCAGACTCCATCCCTGGCTGAGATCTGGTTTCAGGTGGAAAGATGAGAAAGCTGCACACAGCTCCTCACATGAGTCCAGGATGAACACAGTATCCAGGAACAGGTTGATTGCTCCTTTCTGATGTTTCTCAGTACAGACTCAGCCATTGAAATTATTAGAACATACTGTTTTTTTCAGGTGGATCCAAAGTTTAATTAAATGTTTCAGAAAAAAAAAATGAGCTATAAAAATACTGAAGAAACAAAGGGAAAATTTTGTAGAATCTTGGAATGAAGGAGGCCTTCTGAGTATGTCACCAAACTCAGCAACCATAAAAGAAAAAAAAATCGATAAATTCATTTACATTAAAAATTGAAAGCCTGTGTGGAAAAAGCCACCATCAAAGCCAAAACACAAACAACAAACTGTAATTGGCTACAAACAACATACTTGTAACTCACTTCAAAATAAAGAGCTCTAGGGCACCTGAGTGGCTCAGTCAGTTTAGGTGTCCAACTCTTGATTTTGGCTCAGGTCATGGTCTCGGGGTCAGGGGTCAAGTCCCGAGGTGGGCTCCCTGCTCAGTGGGGAGTCTGCTGGAGATTCTCTCTCTCCCTCTCTCTTTCTCTCTCTCTCAATAAATAAATAAATCTTAATAAATAAATAAAGAGCTCTCAAATCAATAAGAAAAAGCCCAATGGCTCACTAAGAAACTGGGCAGATACAGACTATCCACAGAAAAAGAAATACAAATAGGTCTCTCAGAACTATAGAAAATTGATTATCCTTTCTTACTAAGTTAAATGGAAATCAAACTAGACTTGCATATCTTTATAGGGAAGATTAAAAACTTTAATGAAAAACTATGATGGGAAAATAGGCTGATGGGAGAGTAAATCAGTGCAACCTTCATGTAGGACAATATCTACAAATTGTAAATGTGTATGCTCCCCTCCTTTTATGAATTAAGGTGAAATTCACATTACATAAAATTAACCGGGGCGCCTGTGCGGCCCAGTCAGTTGAGCATCTGCTCAGGTCATGATCCCAGGATCCTGGGATGGAGCCCCATGTCCAGCTCCCTGCTCAATGGGGAGCCTGCTTCTCCCTCTCCCTTTCCCTCTCCCCCTGCTTGTGCGCTCTCTGTCAAATAAATAAATAAAATCTTAAAAAAAAAATTAACCATCTTAAGGTGATCAAGTGAGTGTATTCACTATGTTGTGCAACCACCATCTCTAGTTCTAAAACATTTTCATCACTCCGAAAGAAAACTGTACTCGTTAAGCAGTTATTCCCCATTCGTCCCTCCTCCAGCCCCTGGCCACCTGCAGTCTGCTTTCCGTTTCCATGGATTGACCTATTCTGGATATTTCATATGAATGGAAGCATAAAACGTGTGACCTTTTATATCTGACTTTTTTCACTTAGCAAAATGCTTTGGAGGCTCATCCACATTGTGGCATGTGACAGTACTTCTCTTTTTATGGCTGAAGAATATTCCATTGCACATGTATACTACAATTTGTTTATCCATTCATCCAGATGATGGACATTTGTGTCATTTCCACCTTTGGGCTATGGTGAATAGGGCTGCTATGAGAACAATAAGTGCCTTTGCCCCAAAAGTTCCATTACTAGGAACTGATCCTACCAATACGCCTCCACAAAAAACTGTAAAGCCGATAACTGAAAACAAGCTAAATGTCCATCACTGAGAGGCTAGCTACATAAAATCTGCATTTTTGCGGAAACTACTCTGTAGCCTTAACAATAAGGCAGCTCTTCAAGGACTAATACTAAAAGATAGAGGTATCTTCTATGAAAACGTCAGGTGTAGGCTATGGCATAGAGTATGCTATCGTTCGTGTAAAGAAAAGGAGGAGAGGAGGAAAGATTTTACATATATTTTTTAAATTATTTAAACTGAGATATAGACACATCACATTGTATCAATTTTAGGTGTACAACATGGTTTATTATTTGTATATTTTGTGAAACGACCATGATAAGTTAACATCCATCACCACATAGCTACAATGATTTTTCTTGTGATGAGAACTTTTAAGTTCTACTCTCTTAGCAACTTTCAAATGTGCAATACATCAGGTTAATATAGTTACCATGTTAGAGATTACATCCCAGAACTTACTTACCTTATAACTGGGAGTTCATACCTTTTGACCAACTTCCCCTCATTTTGCCCAACCCTACCCCCCACCTCTGACAACCAGCAATCTGTTCTCTGTGTCTACGAATTTGAGATTTGTTTGTTTAGATTCCACATATAAGTGAGATCATACAGTGTTTAATCTTTCTCTTATTTCATTTAGCTTAATGCACTCAAGGTCTATTTGAGTTGTTGCAAATGGCAGAATTTCCTTCTTTTTTATGGCCGAGTAATATTCGTGTGTGTGTGTGTGTGTGTGTGTGTGTACCACGCTGTCTTCATCCATTCATCTGTCAGTGGACACTTTGGTTGTTTCCATGTCTTAGCTATTGTAAATAATGCTGCAGTGAACATGAGGGTGCACATGCTTTCGAGATGTTGATTTCACTTTCTTCAGATAGATACGCAGAAGTGGAATTGCTGGATCATATGGTGGTTCTATTTTTAATTTTTGAGGAACCTCCATACTGTTTTCCACAGCAGCTGCAACCCATTTACAGTCCTACCAACAGTGCACAAGAGTTTCCTTTTCCCCACATCCTTGCCAACACTCATTATTTCTTGTCTTATAGGTAATTTTTTTTTTTTTTTTTTTTTTTTTTTGCTTGAATTTGCACAGAATACCTGGCATCTCTGGAAGGATCTGCAAGAAAGTAGTAATATTGGATATCTCCAGGGAGAGGAACTGCGTGGCCAGGGAGGGGATGGAGTTGGTGGGTGGAGACTTGTTACTAAATATACTTTTACACCTTTTGAATTTGGGGTTTTTTAAAAGGCTTCTTTTTGTTTTTTTGTTTTTTTTTAAGTAATCTCTCTGCCCAACGTGGGGCTTGAACTCATGACCCCGAGATCAAGTTTTGCATGTTCTACTGACTGAGCCAGTCAGGCACCCCACCTTTGAAATTTTGAGCCATGGGACTCAACAATAGCTATTCTCATTGTGAGTGAAAAAAATGTAGCATAAAAATCTTTTTTTTTTTTTTTAAACTGCTCCTCCCCACCCCCATCCCTCACACGCTGGCTGAGTTAGCTGAGGAGAGGTGTCTGGCCAGGAGGGGGGCAAGCTTGGGTTCATTTGAACAGCCGGGAGAAGGGTGTCACTGGAGGGTGGGGAGTGCATGGCCCCCAGGGAGGGCTCAGCCCAGAAATGAAAAGAGACCAACCCCAAGGAAACTCACCTACAATTTCAGACAACAGAGACGGAAGTGCCTGGAAACTTCTGGAGAAAGAAAAAGGCAAATGGCCAATCCAAAGGTCTGGGAATGAAAGGGGCACTGGATTGCAGAAGCAGCAATAGTCAAAAGACAATGAACAGAGAAGGCAGAATTCTGAACCAAAATATCAGGCAAAAGCAAAGGCTTTTGCCCCATGTTGGGTGTAGAGCTTACTTTGGTGGGGGCAGGGGGGCGGGTGGCTTTTGAGAAAAACCCTTTCAGACTTGCAAGGACCCAGGGAATTACCTTCCAGTCATCCTTCCTTGAAGAGTTGTTAGAGGATGTGTTTCAGCAAAATGAGATAGAAAACTAAGAGAGTCGGGCTTGGGATCCAAATAAGAGTGGAGGCTCCCAGGAATCTAGAGGCCAGAGGAGCCTCTGTGGCATTGAAGGAACACTCAGGCTGCCTTGGGACAGGGAGGATGGGGCTGCCATAGGGCTCCACAGCTACGCTGAGCAACAGACCACCCGTGACACCTCAGGAGCTTCTCTGAATAGACTTTATAGGACAGGAGTCATCCCACCCAGGGGAGTGCAAGACAGTGGGTTGGAGGAATAGACTGTGTGTTGTTTCCTCTCATTTTAGACTTTAAAACCCTCTGAGCCATTGGCTGGTAGGGATGAGGAGGTGACCCCACAGACTGAATTGGGTCTGCCTCACCCTGGGTCCCTGGTCCATTTCTGTCCCAATGACAGGGCACAGCTCAGGGAGGGGTCCTTTAGGAAGCTTTTTCTGACTTAGCCCCCACCCCCTTGCCAGCTGGATCCAGCACCGTCCACCAGGACTTCACCCATCCCCATTAGAGAAGCGAAGCGGCTCGCCCGCTGTGCTCCTGTCCCCAGTGTGGGGCCTGGCGCACACAGTGGGGTCAGTAAGTTAGCCCCCAGGCTGCTCCGGACTGGAGTCATCTGAGGGAGCGGACCTGGGGCACACCTTCCCATCTCAAGAACAATCCTCCCGGGGCAGGGGGACCTCCCAATGGGGCAGGGCTGGCAGCCCAGAGGAAGTCGGGTCTTGTGAGCACGTGCTAGGCTTGGGCAGTGGAGGCAAACTCCTCCTGCATCTCTCCCCGGGGACCCTGGGCTAAGGGCCTTTGAGTTGGCAAGCCTGCATTTTTGGAGGCGGAAAAGGGAAGAGAAATCCCCGGGGGGGGGCGGTCTGAGTCAGCTGAACTGTCATAATGGAAACAGCTCACCCTGGGCAGCAGGACACTTCCCCTCTGTGGGCCTCGGAGACCCCCTTAGGGGGCAGAAAGAACACTCCTGCACCAGGAGTTGGGCTTAAGTGACAGAAGGGTGACAAAGCAGATACGAGGGGAGACACTGTGGCGGACCCCACTGCGACAGCTGGTCGGGGTGAAGACACTGCAACACCCCGCTTCCAGCGAAGATCAAAGTCTTTCACTTCCCTTAGTTCCAGGTCTGAACTCTGGTTGGAGCCTTTTGGGGACCATGAATTCCTCTTGTCCACCAGGCACAAACACTCTAGTGAAGATCCTGCGGTCTATCCAGAGAGGCCATCAAGGGGTCGTTTGGGAGGTTGTCCCCGAAATGGGGAGCGGCCTCCCACGATGAGGACGACCGGGGTGACCACCAAGCCCCGTCTGGGGGCGGAGGGTGACAGACTGCGGGGGTGGGGAATGAAGGCCACCTGGGGGAACCCCCTGCCCTGAGACTCTTACTCAACGCGTCAGCCTGACACCTCCAAGCACATCCTGTTCTCATCTTCGCCTTGCGCAAGGCTGGGGCCCAGCAGGAGGAGGCCGGGGGCTCTGCGGCGGACGGGGGGTGCCCAGCCTCCGAACGACCCCGTCACCTCGCTGGGGGGCCGGGGGGGCCTTTTCCCTCGCCCAGGCCGGAGCTCCCCCCCCCCCCCCCCCGCGTGTGCAGGAGCACCCGGCCTGCTCGGGCGGCTGCGTGACGCGGGCGAGCCGCTTCGCTTCTCGAGGCCTCAGTTTTCTTGCCTGCGAAGTGGGCTCGACAACAGCCTCGGCCTCTCGCGGTCGTGACGAGGCTCGGCAGGCCCGAGGGCGCCCAGCCGCGGGCGCACTCCTCGCGGGAGGCCGGGTTTGGGGCCGTCGCCGCCCCGCCCCGGCCCCGCCCCCCGGCCCGCTTCCTCCTCCCGCCCGGCGCCCCGCGGGCAGCCCCCTGCCGCCGCGCCATGTCCGCCGGCTGGTTCCGGCGCCGCTTCCTGCCGGGGGGTCCGCTCCCCGCGCCGCGGCCCCCCCGGCCGCGCGCCAGCCCCGTGCCCTACCGGCGGCCCCGCTTCCTGCGCGGCTCGGGCTCGGGCCCCGGCACCGCCGACGCCCCGCGCCGCCCGGACGCCCGGCCCGTGCGCAGCCCGGCGCGGGGCCGCGCGCTGCCCTGGAACGCAGGCTACGCCGAGTGAGTGCCCCCCTCCCCGGGTTCCCCCGCTCCCGGCCCTGCTGGGCCGGCCCCGGCGCCGGGACCAACCTGGAAAACAGCCCAAGCTGAGCGAGTGCCCCCGCCCCCCAGCCTTGTGGATATGCCTCCCTCCGGTCCTCAGCTGGGACTCTGACAGCCTCCCCGCGACTCCCAGTCCCACCGCGGCCTTTTCTTGGGGACTCCAGCCTCCCTCAGAGAGGCTTGCGAGTTGGGAAGGACCTGCACCTCTGGGGCTTCCAAGATGGGGCAGGGACACTGGGTAGAGTTCCCGCGTCGCGGGCCTTGGGGCCACCCTCCATCCCCGCACGCGCGCATCTCACCCTGGGTTGTGGCCTGTGCTGTATGGGACAGGAAATCTGGCTGAGATGGGATGGCGGATAGGCAAAGGAGCCCAGATCTCCCCAGGCAGCCCCACCCTCCCCTCCCAGCCTAGGTCAGCGGGTAGGCTCCGGGGGGGCTGCCCCCCGAGTTTTGCCTTAGCCTGAGGTTTGTCCAGATGTGTGTCAGGGGCAGCATGGGGGCTGCTGCCTCAGAGGTAGGGCTCCTCCTTCTGTGTGCCAGCTCTGGTCTCTGCCCGTGGGGACATGGGTGTGTCCCTGAAGGGTCACTGACCACTTACCGGTTTCAGGATCATCAATGCAGAGAAGTCTGAGTTCAATGAGGATCAGGCGGCCTGTGGGCAGCTGTGCATACGGAGATGTGAGTTTGGGGCTGAAGAGGACCAGGAGTGGCTGACCTTGTGCCCAGAGGAGGTGAGCACAGCTGGGTCCGAGCCCGGCTTTCAGGCTGGGAGCAGGACTGCAGGTTGAGGTTCTTGCTCTAGTGTCCCACTTCGGGCCAGGGGACAGCTGGGGGAGCCAGGCAGAGCCTGACGCCAAGCCCTTCCTGCACAGTTCCTGACAGGTCATTACTGGGCCCTGTTCGATGGGCACGGCGGTCCGGCTGCAGCCATTCTGGCCGCCAACACCCTGCACTCCTGCCTGCGCCGGCAGTTGGAGGCCGTGGTAGAGGGCATGGTGGCCACTCGGCCCCCCATGCACCTCAGCGGCCATTGCGTCTGCCCCAGTGATCCCCAGTTTGTGGAAGAAAAGGGCATTAGGGCAGAAGACTTGGTGATCGGGGCTCTGGAGAGTGCCTTCCAGGAATGTGTGAGTGTGGCCTTTGGTTGGGGAAGGGACCAGGGACTTGAGTGGCACCCCTGCCCACAGCGGTGGAGTCTCCTTGGATCTTTGCATGGGGAGGACAGGATGGGGTTGGCTTGTTAGTGACGGTCATCGTTGTCATCATAAGCCCTCCTGTTTACCGGGTGCCTGGTACACCCCAGGTGCTTTTCCAAGCCGCCGCGTACCTCGTGCGCCCTGCTGGTCCCCGGGGCGGGGGCTGCTTTCCCTTCCTCAGTTCTGGTTAGGACTTCCCTCCCTCCCAGGGGATACGCCTAGATCCTCTGACCACAGGGATCCTGGAGTCAGAACTAGACTCTGGGTGGGGACCGCCAGGCTGGCTGGTGGGGAAGTGAACGGTGGGCTGGGGACGGGGGACAGAGTGGCGTGGTCGTGCTACCGGCAGCAGCTCAGGTGGCTTCGGTTTACCCCAGGATGAGGTGATCGGGCGGGAGCTGGAGGCCTCAGGCCAGGTGGGCGGCTGCACAGCCCTGGTGGCTGTGTCCCTGCAGGGCAAGCTGTATGTGGCCAATGCTGGGGACAGCAGGTAAGAGCTGGAGGGTAGGTGTGGTGGTGCGGGCCGGCGGGCACCAGGGGCAGGGGGACAGTGAAAGGGGGCTGGAAGTGGAGGGATGGAAATGGGGATTGACTGGCTGGGTGGAGCTGGCGTGTCAGGTGTGAGTGGGCAGCAGATGCCAGGGAGGGCAGACACCTCGAGCGCCAGGCCCAAGGGCTGAGCCTTTACTCTGCAGGCTGTAGGTAGTCACGGGGGTGGGGTGGGGGGGGCAGAGCTGGTCCCCTGGTGGCTGGAGGAGGGGCCGACAGGAGGGAGGCCATGAACGAGGGCGGAATCTGCCCCACAGACCTCTCCCTCTCTTCGGCAACCCCGTCCAGGGCCATATTGGTTCGGAAAGATGAGGTTCGGCCCCTGAGCTCCGAGTTCACCCCGGAGACTGAGCGGCAGCGGATCCAGCAGCTGGTAGGTGCCTTTGGCAGAGGGAGGCTGTGGAGCCCCAACTTGTGAGTCCAGAGTCACCAGAGGCCACCAGAGAGAGCCTGATCTGTGCCTGTCCTCCCTACCCCAGGCCTTCGTCTACCCCGAGCTTCTGGCAGGTGAGTTCACCCGACTGGAGTTCCCTCGGCGACTGAAGGGGGATGACTTGGGGCAGAAGGTTTTGTTCCGGGATCACCACATGAGAGGCTGGTGAGTGAGGTGGGGTTGGAGACAGTGGGGAGAGCCCTGGTGTCCAGGCCCAGTGTGTGGCCTTGGGGCCGTCCTCCTCCACCTGGGCGGGGTGGGCTCCCTGGTGCGGGGAGGTGAGGGGCTGGGTGGGGCCTGGGTTGATGCTGGGTCTGCTCCTGGTAGGAGCTACAAGTGCGTGGAGAAGTCGGATCTCAAGTACCCACTGATCCATGGGCAGGGTAGGCAGGTCAGTGAATGGCCCCCTCGAAGAGCCCCTCTTAAATCGCCCCCTGCAGAGGTGGGAGCTCCTTTCTTCCTTGTTGGGGGCTGTGGCCTGGGTCTCGGGGTTTCCTCCAAGGCTACAGGATGTTTGTCCCTCAACCCAGGGCCCCTGAGGGCCACAGTACGCTTCTGTGTGCTTTATTTGCACATTGGCTGGGGCTGTTTGCTGTCACCTCACGTCTCCCTTGTCCCCAGGCTCGGTTACTGGGAACACTGGCTGTCTCCCGGGGCCTGGGAGACCATCAGCTCAGAGTCCTGGACACAAACATTCAGCTCAAGCCCTTCTTGCTCTCTGTCCCACAGGTGAGCGGGCAACAGCCCACACCAGCTTCCATCTGCCCAGAAAAGCAGATGATGAGGCTGGCGGGAGCCGGGAAGGGAGTGCTGAGGGATCCTCAGGCTTAACTTGCAGGTCACTGTACTGGATGTGGACCAGCTGGAGCTGCAGGAGGAGGATGTGGTTGTCATGGCAACTGATGGTCTCTGGGATGTCCTGTCCAATGAGCAGGTGGCACGGCTAGTACGGAGCTTCCTCCCTGGCAACCGAGAGGACCCACACAGGTACTGTAGCTTCTGGGGACCTGCCTGGTACCAGCAGCGACACCAGGATGTGGTTGTGGCTAAGCGGACAGTGCTGATGATGAGCCCGGCTCGGGGCATGTGGTCAGGAGTGGAGCTGTCTCACGCTTCTGGGGGGGGGGGTGACTGTGGGTCCCCAAAATCTCTGGGTTCCAAAATCCCCAGGACCAAAAATCTCCGTGGTCCAGCCTGTGGCCCTCCCATGCTTGTGGCTTGCCTGGCTCCACAGCTGGACTGCATTGTTTGGGTTCCCACGTGTCCAGCCCTCCGCAGCAAGTTCTCCCTGAGGGGGGCCCTTGCCTCTTTGCTGTGGCTCCGAAGTGCATCTGTAGGATGACCCCCACAGGTTCTCGGAGCTGGCCCAAAGGCTGATACACAGCACGCAGGGAAAGGATGACGGTCCCACAGGGGACGGGCAGGTGTCCTACGACGACATCTCAGTGTTCGTGATTCCGTTGCACAGCCAGGGCCAGAGGAGCGGCGGCCACTGAGGAATTCAGACACTACATCCCAGAACCACTCTGGGGCCAGGTGTAGTCTGGGCATCCCTCCATCATGGTCAACAGCAGGCCTACCTGCCCTGCCCCAGACACAATGGGGTGATCCCCCACCCCAGCCTATTTCAAGGAGAGCGTTTATACCAGGTAGCCAAGGCAGGAAGAGTATGGAGAGCCCAGCTCCCCAGGTCCGCCCTTTGGCAGGCAGGGCAAGAGCGCAGTATCAATAACCTCCCTTTACAATGTAGGAAACCCGGGGCGGGGGGGGTGGGGGGGGGCTCCTCTGACAGGGTCTTAGCAGCCCAACGTTATTCCCAGATGGGGACAGCTGGACTAAGGGCATTGGCCACGAATGCCAGGAGGGGCAGAAGAGCCTCTTTGGATCCAGGTCTCCAACCCATGAATGTCAGGATAGTTACTCAATAACCCCCAAAGCCCATGCAAGGTGCCTTATGGGAAGCTGTGGGTAGCCTCCTATCTGCTCAACAGACATCTTGAATCAGCCCCTTGGGAGAGACCAGCCCAGGTCCTGCCATCCCCCCTTCTGCCACTGGAGGGGAGGCAGAGGCTCAGGGGGCTAAAGTTGGGGCAGAACAGAAAGAGGCAAGAGGAGCCCCAGAGTTTGCTGAGCCGGGAATGTCCCCTGATCACTTCCTCCTGGCCCCAGCCCTGCCATAGGCTGATGTGCCAGCAATGCGTTTGCTTTTGTTGCTCCCCATCACCTCCCTATTATTAAATGTTTGTGTGCTGAAGAGCCCTTGTGGATCATGGATTGCTGTAAAGCTTGGCATTATAGTACACTTTTTGCTCTTTCTTATTACTTTCCAAAGAATTGGTCTCCGCTCCCCCTTGCAAGTTTGCCTATAGTCAGGTGCATTTTCTCTGAGGGCCTCCCTAGTCCCCAGCATGGGGTGAGCCCCAGTGAGAACTGTGGTCTAGGACACAAAAAAGTCTCTACCACCATCCGTGAGCTCTGGGCTTGGTGTACCAGGAGTGCCTTTAACTTGGTTTTGCACGCCTACTTCGATAAACCAAGAATTAGCTGGAGACAAATCACGGTGTTCCAGGGCTTACTGTCTGATGAACAGCTTAGTTCTCCACCTTCCCCACAAGACTGTCATCACCTAGCACTTGCCAAGGCCCGGGTGCTCGGAAGCATTTGTTGAATTACAAGGTGACCACCTTTATGATCTCAGCCTCACCCTCCTACTTTAGTTTACAACTGGGATAAATTCTATTCAGGCAACTCACAACCCTAGATGGGGGCCAGGAGGGACATGGGCTAAGAGGCACCAGAACTGATGGTAAAACTTACATGTTTCGATTACTGGGGAGGCTCTCAGGCCCCCTTTCCTGCCCATTAGCTCATTTTATTTTTATTTTTTAATTGGCTCATTTATTTTTTTTTAAAGAAAGCTCCATGCCCAGTGTGGAGCTTGAATTCACAACCCTGAGATCAAGAGTCACATGTGCTACTGAGCCAGCCAGGCGCCCCTCATTAACTCATTTTAGACTCCCATTTCCTATACATTCTCCAGGGAAGGGATAGGGAAAACTACCAAATTTCTCAGCACTTCTGGGCCTCGGTCTGGCCACAGCTAGGCCCTGACGCCCTGGGGACCCCCGAAGTGCTGGCAGCCTCTCCAGGACTGCTCTAGTTAGGTGGCTAGTCAACGCAGGAGTGCGCCTTAGCAGCCTGCACTTTGACTTCCTCTCTTCAGCAACCACCCCTGCCCCCCAGCAGTGTGGGCAGCATCCTGTGCCTGCCTCTCACCCCCATCAACTGCGGAGGCAGCTCGCCCTGGCGGCCCGCTGTCTCTGCTCTTGCTCCTCACACAAGGCCAAAGCCCCTGGTCTCTCAACTGCAAGCACGTCAAACTGGCGGGAGTGACCACTGCAGGGTCAGCCACACTGACCTGTGTTCATGCGTCTCAGCAGAGCCAAAGGCTGCAGCAGGCCTCCCACCAGGCCTCTTTCTCCTTGAGCCGTCTGCCAGAAGAACCTGGGCGTGGCCTATCATCACTCACATGCTGGCATGTTCCCTCTGCTGCTCTTCATAATCCTTGGCCAACCTCCAACGACCATGGGCAAAGCGGCAGGCCCAAGGGTGTCTTCTCTGGTTCAGAGGCGGCCAAGAAGAGGCAGGCAGCTCTGAGGACACTGAGTTAGTGCATGGGCTCTAGGAGTTGCCAACTCACCAGCTAGGCAATGGGTTATCAAGCTATTGGCCAGGCCCTCTGCCAGAACTAGTGCAGGAGCCAAAGAAGAGGCCCCATTCTCCCTGCCCCACAGAAGCCAGGGCCTAGCGGACCAAACTTTATTCCAGCTAGAGGCTGCCAATCTGATCAAGCGTTGAGGTAACAATGGGGGATGAAAGGCAGCCTAAGGTACATGCCAGGGAGTCCGAAATGCTACTTCAGTGCTGGCTCAGGTTGGCTCTTCCCACTCATTTCTGGTCCTGTGGCTGCTTATTAGCACCTGTGGTTGAGACCCAGGCTGCGAGGCATTGAGGTCTGGGTCTAGGAGGTCTTCCCACCAGCCCCCAGGCCTTGGTCACCAGGGACAGGCAAGGGACAGTCCCAGGGAGCCCAACAATCCATCCACACAGCATTATCATGAGTCCCAGGGTGAGTCAGGAGGACTGACAGGAGATGACCCACCCCTCCCTCCAACTCTGGGAACCAGGCAAACAAGGCTATGGAAACTCAACAACAGAGAGGCTACAGCCATAAAATTCTGTTTTAAGACTGTTAACATGGAAAAAATGTTTATATGTTAAGTACAAAAGGGACATAAAATTGTATATACAGTAGAATAACAACTATGTAAACACACCAAAAACCTATGCACAGAAATATCTAGAGGAACATTTAACACCAAAAGATTAACAGTGGTAGCATTTGGGTGGCAAACGGATTCATTTTAAAATTCCCCAAATTTCCTCAATAAGCATTAATTATGATTGCAACAGGAAGTTTTTTTTTTTTTCTTAAAAAAAAAAAATAAAAATAAAAAAAAACAACACCCCACTGGCTGGTGGTTGAGCAGTGCAGTGTCACATACAAATCGGTGGCTTTGGCCTGGACTCTCAAGAGCATGGTTTGTGCCCCCTCCCACCCCGAGAGCTAGGGTACCCCTGGCTCCACGGAGAGCATCCCTGCAGCCCCAGCCCCTCTGCTCCCTTTGTTCTGCCTTATTCCCACACATCGTCCCCAGTCACTTCCAGCCCTTTCCTCTCCTTGCACACTCAGGAGAGCCAGCTCTGTAGCCATGGGTCCCTAGAAGGACAGGCAGTGCCGTGCATATTTCAAAGGACATGGTACCTTAGCTTTGGACACCAGTAACTCAATAGAAATCATCTTCCTTGCTGACAGGCAAGTGGCTGCCGTGGTTGCAGGTATGTTCATTACGCAGCTCTTCTTGTAAACCCACAGTCTCAAGCACTCTGAACAGTTATTCCTACCATGAATTCTCTACCCTGGAGAGCCAGAAGTGGGCAGTAATAGCTCAGATCACCTGGTTTCTAAAAATCCCTCCACTCTTGAGAAGGCAGAGCTATAGACAGTGGGTGGCACTGGAGAAAAGCTGCAGATTCCAGTCTACGTTTTGGAAAGATGTATGCCCCTTGCCCTTTAAGTTTGAGGAACAAGTCAAAAGTAACTGCTAACAAAACAAAACTGTAATTGCTAGCAACTCACAGCGTATTCCTGCTGCTGAATGAAGGCAGTTAATGGCTTGCTTCCCCTTAGCAGCTATGTACTCTTGGGCAAGTCATAACCTCGTTGAGCCTGTTTCTGTATCTGCAGGGAACATGTGACCTGCTTACATGTTTGGGAACTTAGTGAAATAATATGCCACTGGTCCTGCTCTAAGAAGGCCATGCAGGGGAAGGAAAGGCCACGAGCCAGCCTTAGCTCATTGCAACCCTGATCAAGACCTCTCCCCCCTTCCAAGAGAAGGCAAGGAAAAGCAGCAGACATACCAGGTAAACAGGAATGACCTGTAATTGGAAAAGAAGCTTCAGACAAACTGAAAATGCTCTGGTTCCAGCATTGTGTCCCCAGACGCCAGAAGCCAGGCACAAAAGGCATGCAAGAGTGACTGTCAACATGTACAGGCGCAGACAGAGCATCACCGAGCAAAACGGGGCTAATACTGCAGAAAGGGCCCCAAAGTGCGGCTTGAGGAACACAAGGGAAGTTATCCCAAGACCCTCGTTTAGCTGCCATGGAAACAGCAAACACTTGAAGCTTTGCTTCGTTCTGTCTCCCAAAGAAATAAGGGTAATAAAGAAGACTCACTAACACTTGTGGCAAACACTATTAGCAAGGATTCAGTCTTTCTCCTGGGCTGCCGGACTCCACCGCCTTCTGAACTGTGAGAAATGACATATTCTATATACATATATATATATGCATACATACATATGTATATGTATGTATGCACACACGGATATATTTAAATGAAGGTGTACACACTGTGCTAAAATACAAACAACAAAAACCCCATGTCATATATAAAAAGGCTAAATAGAACATATAACACAGGCCTAGAGCCAGCTCTTGCTTGGGAGCTGGGAAGGGGTGCTATCATCTGGAGACTCTGTACACAATTTGTGGTGGGCAGGGAAGGCATCAGTGTAAACAACTCAGACTCACTCCACAATACTGGCCCACAGGAAAGCGTGATGTAACTCATGTACAAAAATAGACTCCCACCTTGCTTTTGTACAAAACCAAGCTTGGCAGGCACCCAGAAAGACCGCAGGTTTGTCTTGATGACGGGGGATCACACTAGGCTACTGCTAAACCTCCCAGCCATAGAAACTACCTGCAACCCCTACTTCCTCCCTTTCAGGCTCTTGGGCCATTTCCCACCCAACACTCAGAGCCCTAAGGCATGCCCAGATCACCCACCCTCACATGACTAACTCACAAGGCTTCCTGGCAAGCAAGGTCCTTCTTTCTGTATCTATCCCTTTCTTACCCCAAGATATATGAAGAATTATTTCTGTAAATGTTTGGCACCTAAGTAACATGATGGTTGTGGAATAATGCCACAATGACAGAGGGAGACCCAGTAACAAGACATGCAGGGTGAGGGCAAGGGGTGCTGAGCTGCCCTTAGCATCTCAAAACCAGAACTGTGGCTTCCCATGCATTTATGGGGGTGGGAGAAGGGATGTGCAGAATTAACAACTTCACCGGCTCCTCAGCAGCAAATACATTCAAAATTGCAGGCGTCTTGAGGACCCCAGTATACCCTAATCATGAATCTGGTCACTCCTCTGGAGGAGCTCAGTGCAGTGACAGCTGTAAAATCTAAGTCCTGATAGAATCTGCCACACCAAGAGTCTTTTTGAAGAAGCTCGGCAAAGTACTTTTTTTCTTTTGAGCAGATGTACAGCACATCCATGGGAAGGCCATGTGGAAGGATGCTCTCCAGCCCAAATGATCCAATCCATTATCTCAGTCCCCTCTGAGTTCTTTCCTGCTGGCCACCCTCACTGTACACAAACAGCCGAGCAGCACCAAGGTCAGTCATCAATGGTGGGCAACCAGAAGGCCTGGAAGGAGAAACAGAAGTCAATTTTTAAAAGCCAAGCCTCTCTCCTCACTGCTGAGGGTTCTTAACCCTCCCCATAGCATCAAGGTGCCCAACCCCAACGGTGGAAGAGTTTTGGCTGGTGGCCTTCCCTCATGACCAATCAATTCTGGCAATCTAGGGAGAAACACCCCCTCCATGCGAAAGTAAGCTGGTCTTGTCTTCAACACTGTCTACCTTCCATGCCAGTGGCCCAGTGGTAAGGAAAAACAGGAAAGCTGTCTGGAAGGTGGGTGTCTGGGTAACCTGGACTCATTGCTAATCTGCCAGGTGACCTCCAACAGGCCCTCTCCTTCCTGAGCTGTAAAAAAGTGAGAAGAATTGAACTAGATGGTTTTGCTGCATTTCCTTCTGACACGTTTTCCTTAGTTGGAAAAAAAGGGAAAAAAAAAGAGCCAAGGGGGCAATGTGTTCTGGATAGGCTAGAAGCGAAATCCCTCATCCTCAAATACCCAGGAAGATTTAAGAGATGCCAAAAAGAAACTTGAGACTGAGACACACTTCGCTTTGTTCTGCTAGCGTTGCCTAGGAAGAGACAGGGGCCTAGAGGAAATTCTAAGTAGTGAGTTATGATCAACTGTATGATTTTCTGAGGAACTCAGCATAAACTGAAAGAAACGGCACACTGAGAGTTTGCAGCCACAAAAGGCTGGTTCAAAGTATTTTTTTAAAAGGCCAAAAAACGGGATGCCTGGGTGGCTTAGTCGGTTAGTTAAGCGTCTGCCTTCGGCTCAGGTCATGATCCCGGGGTCCTGGGATTGAGTCCCACATCAGGCTCCCTGCTCAGCGGGGAGTCGGCTTCTCCTTCTCCCTCTGCCCCTCCCCCTCACTCATGCGAACGCGCTCTCTCTCAAATAAATAAAATCTTAAAAGGAAAAGAAAAGGCCAAAAAACTATGAGGTGTAGTCCCAAGTAGTTTGGGCATAAAACCAGGGGCCACAGCAAAAACTGGCCTGAGATCTCCCAGCAGAACAGAGGTGATCTCAGATCAAGAAAAGAAGAGGAAAAGTAAAAGTGAAAGATCAGTCCGTAAGCATCTGACTCTTGATTTCGGCTCAGGTCGTGATCTCAGGGTCCTGGGATCAAGCCCTGAGCCGGGCTCCCTGCTCAGCGGGGAGTCTGCTTCTCCCTCTCCCCTCCCCCCGGAAATAAATAAATAAATCTTAAAAAAGGAGGGGGGAAGACTAGTCCAACCAGAGATCAGATAATAGGTGGACCAGAGAAGCCACCAGTTGAGGAGTAAGAACCTGGAGGCTCGTCACATACCTATATAGAACACAGCTTGCTGTGCTCACTGAAGCACCCACCACCCCAACTAGAAAGGGTCCCTAAATGGAAGACATCTCCCATGCTCACATACCATGTTGGAACATGCACTGGCAAAGGTCATGAACTTGGGGTTGAACTGCAAACAGGTAATGGGGCCTGTGTGTTTGCCATCCAACACAGCTACTTTTATACCACTCTCTCCATTCCAGACATGGATCTTGCCATCCTCTGAACCTAAAGGGAATGATAAAGGAAAATACAACAGCTCAAGGTGCAATGCAAAGACAAATGGGAAAGACACAAATTGACATGTGGAGAAAAGCCAAGCTTCAGGACCTGGCCCCTCATCAGAAATTGAGGGAGGAGGGCGCCTGGGTGGCTCAGTTGGTTAAGCGACTGCTTTCGGCTCAGGTCATGATCCTGGAGTCCCTGGATCGAGTCCCGCATCGGGCTCCCTGCTCGGCAGGGAGCCTGCTTCTCCCTCTGACCCTCCCCCCTCTCATGTGCTCTCTCTCTCTCATTCTCTGTCTCAAATAAATAAAATCTTAAAAAAAAAAAGAAAAGAAAAGAAATTGAGGGAGGAGAGGCAGTGGGAAGAAAGGAAACTGATCTTAACTCTCAGTTATTTGTTCCTGAGCATGTCATTTCTCCTCTAAACTTCAGTTTTCTCAACGGGGCTGAATACCATCACATTCTACCAACATCGGGCCACTGACAACCGAATGCAGGGTTAAATCAGGAAGTGAGTATTACTAATAAGACCGTGCTTGTAGAGTTTAACTCATGCTGGTCTAGGGAAGACCAACATTATTAATGCCAGTTCCCGGTAAGGAACTGCAAAATCAGGATAAAGACACTACACCTTTGGCATAACGTGCTGTTATACAGAAATCTGATAATGTCTATCAAAAGGATAATAGATAGTATCTTAATTAGTTAAAACTAATAAAAATAACACAAATAAATGCACAGTACCAGAGAAATAACCCCTAAGGGGGATAAAGCAAGCTTACCGATCATAATAAACTGGGAGTCTGGAGTAAACGAGGCCTCCAGAGTGACAGCTTTGCTGTTGGCATAACCCTAAAAACAAGAACAGTTCTCTTATCACAGCCCTGTTAACATAATTACCTGCAAACACTGAGCCAGCACACACATCACCTTCCTTTCCATGAAACCCTCTCCTCTTCATGCATAGCATCACCAATGTTCCACACAAGGCTGCCACCCTTTACAATTCAACCCCATCTCCAACTCTGTATTCAATGCGGCAAGAAAATTATTTTGGTCAAGAATTATTTTGTATCTAAACTCCAAACTTGGGTCACTATGTGAGAAGTGAATGTCTCAGAGTCCAAGAGAAGTTCATGTTCAGAATGAAAACGCAAGCCGTGCCTCCACTGGTGAGTCCAGGATAACTGCTGGTCTCCATCAACCAGCTAACATAAATCTCAGCCCAGGAGGTAGAAGCATGGAAATAGCCATGCTCAAAGGTTGTCAGCTCACCCCAAAGGTGTGCATCACCACTCCCTTGAATGCATCGATGAGACGGATGAAGCTGCCATTGGTGGAGATGAGGATGAGTTTACCATCATTGCTGAACTTAAGTCCTGTCCACTCACAAGTCCGATCGTACTGCATCTTAAAAGTCGCAAATGGCCCCTGCAATGATAAAGACAGTAGCCCCAGCCCAAGGCCCATCAGTGTTCCTCCTGGCAGAGCCAACTCTCACTCTATCCCTTTAGATTCCTTTTTGACAGGGCGCCTGGGTGGCTCAGTTGTTGAGCGTCTGCCTTCAGCTCAGGTCATGATCCCAGGGTCCTGGGATCGAGCCCCGCATCGGGTTCCCTGCTCAGCGGGAAGCCTGCTTCTCCCTTTCCCACTCCCCGTGCTTGTGTTCCCTCTCTCACTATCTGTCTCTCTGTCAAATAAATAAATAAAATCTTAAAAAAAAAAAAAAAAGATTCCTTTTTGACTAGGAAAAGGAGAGAAAGAACTATTGCTCTGACATTCTCTAATGTCTACCACATACCTCCTCTACCAAGGAAAAGGCTCTCATCTTACCCTTCAACACTTCCATAATACCAAGATAGCTCAAAGACTCAAAGATTTTACCTTATCAAAAGAGCGAAGGTCATAAAGTTTGACCATTTCAGAATTGACACCTGCAGCAAAAATTAACCCTTCTGGATCAAAGGAACAAACTGGCTTGCCTTGTAGATGCATGAGGCCCTAAGAAAAAATAAGAAAAAAAAGTTAATGAACCCAGGATCCTACCACTATATAATTTACTTTTTCCAATGAAAACTTAAGAAAGGGACACAAATAGACACCTGCCTACCTAGGGAACAGAAAAAGCAAACAAAACTAAGTAAAATGAGACTTTTTACAAACAGGTCTCCATACAACTGGCTTCATCAACCCTAACTGTACAATTCTATAGACACTGAATTCAAATAAAAACAAATTCCTTGAGGATAAAAGCTATAAGCTCACAGGTTTCAGGAAAATGGTTTTGAAAGCAAAAAGCCACAAAAAATCCTCATGGTTCCGTAACTACAGTTTTGTGGACTACACTAAGTCTCAAACCCGAGTACCATCAGCATCACCCAAGGGTGGATTGAAATGCAGACTACTGGGATCCCCTCCCAGAACTTCTAATCCAGTCAGTCTGTGGTGAAGACTGAGAACCTACACTTCTAAGCAATATGCACTGGATTAGGGTATTTGCTTAATTACCAGCTACCTACCAGGAAGATAGATTTTCTCCAAAGTTTAGAAAGACTCTGGGATCTCAGAATGGAACCATTACTTTCTCCCTTGTTTGAGAGGAAGAGCTGATGACATTGCCTACCATAGGAAACACTCAAAGTGTAACTGTGAGGTACCATTACCTGGCAGTTAGGAGACCGGAGATCCCAGAGTCGAATGGTCTTATCAAGAGACCCAGAAATGAAAGTGTCATCCACAGGTGACATGGACAAGGCCACCACCCTGCAATGCATCAAGATAAAGAGGAGTTGAAGCAAAATATTTGCAAAAATTGGATGTGAACTCTAAACCACAGGTACTTTCCTACCTACACACACCTGTTCTCCCAAAACTGCCATTTTAAGAAACATCCATATACAAGCAATCTGGAATAACCAAAGGCAACTAATATAATGAAAAGCCCTATGAATGAAACTAATAGCAATGAAAAGAGAAACTTAAAACTACAGCATAAAAATACAAGATTCCAGTGTAAATCAAACCACAAGGAGATCCCACCTCACAAGAGAGAACAAGTGCTGGTGACGATATGGAGAAATTAGAACCCTCCTGCATTATTGACTGGAATGTAAAATGGTGCAGCTGCTTTTTAGGCTTTACAGTTCTTCAAAAAGTTAAAGACAGATAATTACTATATGACCCAGAAATTGCGCTTCTAGGTATATACCCAAGAAAAATGAAAATGTCTACACAAAAAGGTACACATTATGTCCACAGCAGCATTATTCATATTAGCCAAAAAGTGGAAACAACCCAAATACCCATCATCTAATGAACGGATAAGCAAAATGTTATTATCTGCTAATGAAAAGAAATGAAAGCACTGATTCATGCTACAACATGTATGCACCTTGGAAACATGGTAAGTGAAAAGAACTGGACATAAAAGGCCACACACTGCCTCATTTCATTTACACAAAATGTCCAGAATAAGCAAAGCTATAGAGAGAGAAAGTAGATTAGTGGTTACTGGGATCGTGGAGGAAGGGGGATAGGGAGTGACTGCTGAGGGGTGCAGGGTTTCTATTTGGAAGTGATGAAAATGTTCTGGATTAGGGGTGATGGTTTGCCCAACTCTGTGAATATACTAAAAACCTAAATTGCGTACTTTAAGAGGGTGAATTTATGGTACTAAGCTATATCTCAATCAAAAAACAAAACAAAAAATCCTCATGATTCCTTAACTACAGTTTTATGGACTACACTAAGTCTCAAACCCGAGTACCATCAGCATCACCCGAGGGTGGATTGGAACGCAGACTACTGGGATCCCCTCCCAGAACTTCTAATCCAGTCGGTCTGTGGTGAAGACTGAGAACCTGCACTTCTAACAAGCTCCTAGGTGATGGTGAGACTGTTGGTTTGGGCACCATACTTACTAAGCCACAGGCCTGTGCTAACAGCAACTGTATTTCTGATATGGGTCCGCTCCTATGGTTATAGCATTAAGAGTCGCTCACTCAAAGACATTTCTTCCAAAGGCTCACTCCAAGCTCTCCTGTCCCCTCTGCTCATGTTCTCACTTTGCCATGCCCTGCTCTGAAGACACCTGCCGCCTCCCAAGCATTTGGGCCTGGCCTGCAAGGAAGGACCACACGTGGCTCTACTTCACTCGCCTCTCAGAGCACATCACAGGCCCAACTGAGGGCAGCTATGACCTGTACAATGCCTACGATTCTAGTCAGTACCACCTATAGAGAAAGCCCTTGTGGAAACAGACATTTGGGTAACTCTTCTTCTGGATTATGGAAGAGTAGTTCCACATTCGGGTTCGGCTGTAAAACACTTCATAGATATAGGAGCTGATGTAATAGATGAAGATTATAAAGGAAATGTTATTGTGTTATTTCATTTGGACAAAAGTCTGAAGTCAAAAAGATGACCAAATTGCACAGCTCATTTATGAATGGATTTTTTTTTTTAATCTAGAAATAGAGGAAGTTCAAGTTTTAGATGACACTGAAAGGGGTTCAGGAAGTTTTGGTCCCACTGGAAAGAATTAAAATTTATGCCATGAATAGAAAATAAGAAAATGTACTTTTTTCTTAAAGCTTTTACCTAAAGAAAAATTTCTTGCACTATAACTCAACTAACATTCATACTAGTTCCTCAACCTAAACATTTAAAGATACTGTAAGCCAAAATTTCCTGGGAATGCGGGGGTGGTAATAAAACAGAGTGAGCAGAATGCATATGGACATGTAATTTTAATGCTGCGGTATTCAGGTGAAAAGCTCAGAGGAAGTCTATCTTGGCACAAGGCTCTATGCTGAGAGGTAAAGGGAATGCAATGAGGAGCAAAATCTTGACTCTAAGGAAGCTTGTCTAGCTCAGAGAACTCCAAGAGAGGGTCAGAGAAGGCTTTCTCAAAGAAGCAGCACATGTAGTGGACAGGATTTCAATGGGAGATGCCTTTATGAAAAAGGTGCCACATAGGAAAGCATGAGGCCCACATTCAGGAAGCAGTGCAGAGTTCACCTCAACTCAAGTGGCAGAAGATAATGCTGGGAAAATGAGTCAGAGCTGGATGGAGGTGAGCCTGACTCCAAGGGGAAGGAGCAGACAGATGTAGAGAGAACCATTAAAGCTTCTGGACACAGACTGTGAAGCGGTCAGAGCTGTAATACAGGATGCTAAAGCAGGATGATGAGGGATGGGGAGATTAATTAGGATTTGCCAATAATTCACTTGACAGGGCATGAGCCGGGGCAGACAAAAAGGAGAGAGTACAGAGCTGAGTGACACATGAGGTTAAACCTAGGCAGAATCAACAGGATTAACAGCTCACTAGATGTGAAAGCAGGGGAAAGAAAACAAACAGGTACAGAGGCTTTGAGTCAGGATAATCAGAAGGGACAGTGATGAAGAAATATGAGGCAAACAGAGAGGAGCTGGCCCAAGGCATATAACAACGAGGGATGGTGTGCTGGACCTGTCAGGTGGGGCATGAAAGAAACACCTACGGAGATGAATATAAAACCTGGAGGTGGAAACTGAGTCTGGAAATCAGGATAGACATGAGCTAAAAATACTGATTTGGGAAGCCATTCACCACTGAATGAACTTAGTGATGGAGATATCTGAAAAAAATATCAAGAGAGGAAGAAAAACGAGGGTAGAATCTTGTTTATTTTAAAGTCAAAAGGAGGGCACCTGGGTGGCTCAGTTCATGATCCTGGAGTCCCAGGATCGAGTCCCGCATCGGGGTCCCTGCTCGGCAGGGAGTCTGCTTCTCCCTCTGACCCTCCCCCCTCTCATGCTCTCTGTCTCTCATTCTCTCTGTCTCAAATAAATAAATAAAATCTTTAAAAAAAAAAAAAAAAAGTCAAAAGGAGAAAGAGAGACCAAGAATAGCAAGAGTAAGCACCAAGATGGGAAAAGTTAAGATGCCAAAGGAAAAAAAAAAAGTTACCAAAAAAACCCAAAAACAAACAAACCAAACCCCAAGGCAGTAGATTTTAACTGGAGGCAGCAGGGAAAGGGAAATAAAACAGCGTGGAAAAACCTCCATAAATGATTCTAGGACTAGACCGAGTGATTTAAACAGTGAATGAGTGTAAGCAGGTGGAGATGGGAGTATGCAGATTATTCTGTCACGTTGGACAGTTAAAAGCAGTGGGAGAATTAAAATAAGGAAGACCAAGTAAGTCTGTAGGCAGCAAGGAAAGGTCTAATTAAGAAGACGGAAGCAAGCAGAAAAAGGGAGGTTGGTTTTGTCAAGGAAGAAAGGCTATTTCTTTTTAAGGAAAGGGTTCCAAGAAAGAGACAGAAGAGATAGAAGTTGAAAAGAACTCATTTGGGATGGCCTTGATTTTCTCAAAACAACAAAAGAGGCACAAAGTCATCTAAGAATCAGAACATCAGGAGGATGGATAATCAGGAAGATTGGAAAGAATTTTAAACAACTGCAATCAACTTATAATTACAGACAGTACATTTGTGAACATTAATTTGACTAACAAGCAAAAACATCTACTTGTCACAAGCCATTCTTTGTTTGGAACTACACAGTAACCAACAGTTGCCACCTTTCATCTTCAGCAACACAGATTTGCCCTGCCCAATCAGAAGCACAGCCGAAAACAGGGTGTTCTTCGTCCACCTCCTGTCAGGGTTCTGTACCACTCCAAGTTGTACTAGGCTAATGTATATTTGCAAACAAAAGGACAAGGAAATACCCTCAATGATGGAAAATGTTCAACATTCAATCCAAACTTGAAAAATTGGGAGGAAAAAACACTGGGGGAACTGGGGTAGGAAACAGAGAAACAAAATGCATTACAAAGAATAGGAAACAAGCTTTTGGACTTTCAAAAGTAACAAAGGACAATTTTATTAATATTTTTTCATCCTCGTTAAGATCTTCACATGGAACATATTTATGTAAAGCAAAGGCCTGCTGAAATGGGGCTGCCAATACTGGAAGAGGCCTCAAACACGTAAATGGTCCTTTCATGAAGGGACATCTGCTTGTTTGGGGTTTCTAAATGATGAACATAATCTGTATTACCTAGGTTTCCACTGAGTATCTTTAATCCTCTTTTTTCCTAGTTATGTTTTAACTGAGATCTTGGTTTATTCTACAAAATCCCACCCCTGCTTCCACAACCTCAGTTAATCAAGTGTTGACTATTTTAGGGAGGTTTAACAAGAGAAGACTAAGAAGGATGCCAAACAGCAGTGAGGAACTAGCTTCAGTTCACTAATAAAATCTCTCTACTCTCCTGGTCTCTGGATAACCTCAGGGATAAAAGAACTATCTACTTCTGTAACACTTGGTTCTTACCTTTTGCTATGTCCAGGAAAGTATCTGATGTATTTGTTGTCATGCAAGGACAGGTAACGAATAGTATCTGTAAGAAGACAAATAAGGCATGATGATATCCTATTATTTTTAAAGGAATTGCTTTGTATTTTCATCTTGAAAACAAGGCCAAAGAATTCATTGTTTTTCATAACTCAAGCAAGGTGTGAATAAATAAGGTTAAGTAATTCCTCTCCACAGCTGAAGAATGGGCACTACAGATTTCACATAATTCAAAAGCAGAGTTCTCAAGTTGACGTCATATAGAGCAATGTTTAAAATCATTGTTACCACCATCTTTGGCTTCTGCACAGTTACAGTGCAACCTGTCCTGCAAAATTACCCTGCCCGCACCACCCCCCAAAACACAATAGCTTCAGTACCCACAGAACGGCAAGCCTTAAAGAAGAACATTTAGCTGCTCAGAAACAGGCTCAAAGAATTAAGAAGCCATGCTAAACTGAGGATCAGGCTGGACTCTGGCATAATATTTTTGTCCAGGGTTCTTCAACAGTGTGTCGACCCAACCCTGACCTAAATGTTAACTGGATATACAATTTACATCAAAACTAAACAGATGGAAAGAGAAGTAATGTCCTACTACTTTTTAAATTAACCAACTATCCACTGGTCCTTTGTGCATCAAAGAAGTCAGTTAAAATAATAATAACCAAAAGAATGAGAATATTTGGGTTAAAAAGATCTTAAAACATTTAAAAATCAAACTCATGAATATATCAACAAGTCACAGCAGTGAGATTCTGTCAATACCAAAGAAAGGAATAATTCATAGAGGCTTGTACTTGGGGAGAAAAAGACAAACACTCTTAAAAACCAAGGGATTTTATCTGAAAAAGTAAGCAAACAAAAAGGATGGTGGTGGGAAAGGAATGAAGTGCCATAAAGAATAGAACTGGAAAGTGCTGTGGCCCCAAAAAGACTAGGAATAAGAAGCAATTGTTGATAAAGAGGCAGTAAGAAACGGTGCCAAAACACAAACAGGAAAGCACAAAAGAACATTCTAGAGGCAAACAGAACACAGAAACAAAGAGGCTGAAAGCACCAAGTCATTTCAGTGGTTCACAGGGGTACTTTCTAGTAACAGGGCATTTGACCTGGGAGAGGGAAAATCACACTCTGTACGTTCCAAAACGGAACTCTAACATAGTTTTCTTTGAAACTCTTCAAAGTTCTAGAATGACAACTACAAAGTCTTCCTGGCTGTTCTACTTCTGAAAACGACTCACCTGCCCTAAGCAGAAAAAGACTTCCTCCCATTACCTGTGCTCCCCGGGATGAGCAGGGCGTCGCCATCCTCTCTGCCCCACTCAGTAGCTGGTGCGCTGTTCCTGGCAAGGCAGTGGCCTGTACAGTTATCTCCTGTACCGGGTGGTATCACAGACCCTCAAACTGTACAAACTACTACCTCAGCCTGGAATCAGGCAAAAGGAAACGGAGCGTTGGAGGAACTCTTCAGGATGCACTCGAGACAGGAAAGGCAACAACATCCTCACAGCAGAGGCCTGGCAGCAAGGCTGCAAGTGCCACACATTTGCCTCATTTTGCACCATATTTGGAGAATCCTCACATTTATTCACCCAGAAAAATACCCCAACAGAAGAAGTATACCAGTCATTCAGATGATCACATAGATATGTTTCCTCAGGATCCTAATGATTTATATTCTTGTCCAAAAGCATCAACTGCACTGCTTACTTAGAAAACCACTTCTGAAATAGAGGCATGAAAAGTAGAAATGATATACTTACTAAAAATCAAGTACAGGCAGAAAAGTCCCATTAAAAAAATAAAAAGACTTCTGCCCATCTGCCCTGAGATAGGCACAGCCAAAATAGCAGTCTAAGTGATCTTTGTTGGATGACATTAGAAAAATCTTATTGTAGGGGCACCTGAGAGGCTCAGTCAGTAAAGTGTCCAACTCCTTATTTCAGCTCAGATCATGATCTCAGGGTTGTGAGATCGAGCCCCAAGTTGGGTCTGCAATGGGCTCCGTGCTGGGTGTGGAGCCTGCTTAAGATTTTCTCTCTCTCCCTCCCCCCACCCTCATCACGCTTTCTATAAATAAATAAATAAATAAATAAATATCTTACTGCAAAAAGTGAAACAATCAATAAATCCAGTGAGATAAAAAAAAAAAGAAAAAAAAAGAGTCCTAACACAAAAGCGTTACATAGCTCAATTACCAAGATGAACTGTCAACTGAGAATGACTTATTCCAGGGGAAATACAGGTAAAAACAACAATCACTTATTAGAGAAAAAAATTCACAAGTTTAATTTCTAAAAATAACTCTTTACTCTTTAAAGACATTAGTTTTATTTAAAAATTAAAAAGGGAGGGCATGCCTGATCGGCTCAGTCAGTAGAGCATGCAACTCTTGATCTCAGGTTATGAGTTCGAGCCCCACGTTAGTTGTAGAGATTACTTAAAATCTTTAAAAATAAATAAATTAAAGTAAAAAGAGAAAAGGGACAAATTCAGATTTCAAAAGAAGTCCCTGAAATCAAAGATAATTAAGGTCAATACACTATCCTTTATGACACAGACCATAAAAGGTAGGCATACACCAGAAACTCTTCTAAAGTCCTTAAATTACCATAGTTCAAGCATTTGTGGTTATTTACCAAATACTTGCTGTATGTGAAGTATTCTTTCCTTTTATTTATTCTAAAAGTATTCTTTCAAGTTTAAAGAAGTACAAACTATAAATATAATTCATTGCTTCCTATACCATTCTAATCTGGAGACCTTTCATAGTCCATTTCAAGTCCTTCAAAAATACTAGTGGATTGCTTCCAGCATCCCCTGAGTCGTAACAATGTTGGCATTGCTAACATCATAGGAAAATATTTAAATTAAAGTAACTCTAACCAAAGTAGAAGTAGTCACAAAGATTCCAAGAACTATTTAACAAAAGAAACCATGACCATAACTTCCTAAAAAGAAGGCTTGCTTACCGTCTATTTTGTTAGAGCTGTACACGACTGTGTTTGCTGCATGGGTGTATCTGATGAGGTCCACGCCATATTTCTTACTGTACAGGGTTCTCTTTGGTCTGACGAGGAAATGGGACAGAGAAAGAAAACCATCAAAATCCTCCATCACCAAAATCTGGGATCTTCATATAAAGAGAAGCACTTGAATGATGTGGCAAGGATGAGCATTCTTGGGAAACTCTAACACTGGAGAGAAACAGAAATTCTTCCAAAAGGGAGGAAACAAATGGAATCAATCAAGTACAACAGACTTTCACCTCTGAACACCAAATGCTGAGGTTAAGAAGTGGAAGTAAATCTGAGGGCTCAAATGAGTCTTTACTACAATGTTCAGAAGTAAGTTTTGAGAAAAAGTACATCTATTTGGGAAGAAAGGCACATAAAACACAAGTCACAACTTATAACAAAGACAGATATGGGAATACATCATACCAATGAGGCCATAACTTTTCTTAAGCCATCACTTAAGAAATAAGGTCCTTTTTTCAAGAAGAAATGATTTATCAAAACTGAAACTAGATGCAAAATTGCTTGCCTTTCCTAACATAACCTGCTGTTGCAGAAGCTATCCATCCTCCCTATCCTACAAGTCTGAAGTACTTACTGAGCCTTATAGAAGGCAAGACTAACTCTCCCTAGGAATAAAAAACTAGTCATTACTTCTTTTCTTTTTTAAAGCAAAATCACGTATTTCCAAGATAGAGGTTACCAATCCATTTGAAGTTCCTTCAATGTTTCCCTCTATAGAACCTTGAAAATCAAAGATCAAGCTAAAACGGATCTCAGCAAAATCTTTAACCAAAAACTTCACCATGTTCTACATTTAGGTATAGGAGGATTTCATAAATCCTATACCAATGTTTACAAAGAGTTCCAATTTTGAAAAAGAAAGAAGTTCACCCTCTTAATGGAACCTAGATGCTAAATAATCAGATTACTCAAGCAGCTTTAAGAAGTCAAATATTTGCATTTTCAATTTTTGTTAATGTTAAGGAGGGTCAAGAGTTTCCATAGATAAAACCTATTTCCAAACAAGACTTCTCACTCCATATGCACTGAATTTTCCACTTTCTCACCTTTAACTGAGAGCTCAGCTAAAAAGATCAGCCCAAAGGCTACCCTGCTGAGTCCACCATCCTGAGTTCTGCTGTGGGGTTACTGTGTGGTAAACAGTGAGTGAGCACATGCATGCACAGGCACATGTTCTTGCTCTCAAAAAAGTTGACTTTGTTTCTGCAAGTGGAAAAAGAAGCTTACTTATCCCAATAATTCGGTCTGTCTAAAATAGTGAAGACAGGGGAGCTTGGGTGGCTCAGTCGTTAAGCGTCTGCCTTCGGCTCAGGTCATGATCCCAGGATCCTGGGATCGAGCCCCACATCGGGCTCCCTGCTCTGCAAGGAGCCTGCTTCTCCCTCTCCCTTTGCCTGCTGCTCTGCCTCCTTGTGCTCTCTCTCTGTCAAATAAATAAATAAAAATCTTTAAAAAAAAAATAAAATAGTGAAGACATATCCTGAAGACCCAATGTTAAAGGGTGTGGTATAAGGAAAATTTTCAGTTCCACTTATATATGGTCTATTTGTCTCAAATTTATCAAGTACACTAATTGAAGATTTGTCCTTAATAACAGAAAATTTTACTTCTTATCACTTCCTAGTTTGAAAGAGCCTAATTTTTACATCCATTTCACAGGATCTTTACGAAGCCCATGCACTACATTTTTCCATGAGTATTTTGGGAAGTTTCTTTCCACAAACTACGATTCTTGTGATCAGGTATGAGTAAGTAATATTAAAGCCTTCTCTATGAATAATTTGCATCACCTAGCAGATATCTTTCATATTCTTTCAAGATGAAAAATCATTCAGTGGATGTTAACAAAACACAGACAAAATGAACAAAAAACTGGAAAATGTTAAGCATAAGGAACCCTGTTTTAGCCATTTTCAAGCTCCCAAATTCTAACATTAATACCATCTAGTAGAGATACTATGCCTTCCAAAAAAACACTACTCTTCTACCAATGTTCATTTGACTTACACTAGTGGCAAATTTCTTCTTCACATTACCACTTAGGATCATGGACTCTTAAAGGTGAAAGATGTCATCTAAAGTGATCTGACCACTGTCACATACCTGGTCACAAGGCCAAACTAGAACCCAGGTCTCCTAACTACGAGGCCACTCTCTTGCCACAGACCACAATGTCACAATTCACTGATAAGAGAAAATTTTAAAAAGTGTGCCCTATACTATTATATCAATGTTAAATTTTCTAATTTGGATAACTGTGCTCTGGTTATGTAAAAGAATGTCCCTGTGCTTAGGAAATCCATGTTGAAGTGTTTAGAGATAAGGGGCTTGATACCTCCAATTCATTCCCTAATGGTTCAGAGAAAATTGCGTACCTAAATACTTACATACAGAGTGATAAAGCAAAAGGGGTAAAATGTAACCGATTACTGGATGATATGGGATATATGAAATACTGTTGTAACTTTTCTGCAAGTTTGTAATTATGTAAAACTGCTACATGAGTGAATAAACTGCATTAGGTCATGAAATTAACATTTTACTTTTAACAAGACAGGACTTCCAAGTCATTGCTCCCAACAAGTAGAAATTATGCCACATTTGGAGACAAACTGCTAAGGAATGCTGTCACATGTCACAACCTTCATTTCCTTTGAATGAGAATATACATCTCTATCCTCAGGTTACAGGAAGAAGTTCTAATCTGTGCACAAGCACTAAACATTTGAAGACAGCCAGCTTCAAATTACTTCTAGCTCCAGGACCCAGCAACCCTGATGCCCACTCCAGCTCTATGTCACTTTCTCTTCCAATCTGATTCAAATGGCCAGACCTGGACAGAAATCCACCTACTAAATGAATAATGGTCCAGCTAACAATTCTCTCCTCACCCAGGACCACCATTATAGGCCTCTCTTCCGCATACTGCAGGCGGAATCAGAGCCAGTTACATAATATTTTTTCATAGCCCCCGTGGGAAAAAATTGGGGAGAAGATACAGCTTAGACCAAAACAGAATTACTTTGGATAACCAAATTCACAAATGAAGAGACAAGTTCCAAAAGAAAGTTTATAGAAGACATCAGTTTTAAAACAAAAGGCAAAAGGAACAGTTGGAGAAAATAGAGAAAACTCCGAGAATTCAAAAAATATTATCTGGAGCTAGGTAACAAAATGAAATCTGACAAAACCAGTAGCCACCGAATTAAACCAAACATCCGCAAGCCTACGTGGGGAAAGTGGCTGAGGAAAATCAAATCTAGCCTAAACCAGTTTCTCCTTCAAAGGAGCTCACAATTTGGCAAGGAGAAAGCAAAGCAGGTCTACAAAGGGTGAGGTGAAGCTGACAAGGGCCCAAAGAAAAAGGCAAAATGTGCTTTTAAGACTTTACAGAATGAGATGCGATGCAGAGCAGTGGGTCTCCAGAGGACTTAGGGCAACAGAGAAATTTCAGGATCAGGCCCTGAATTCTGATAATTCCAAGTGGACCATGTAATAATAATAAAAAAAAGTATAAGAGGAAACACGAAATTGTTATAGGATGCCTTTTTGTTTTCATAGCAGGTTCCCATTCAGGTCAGGATGGGACAGCCAAGTTCGTTTTCTTCTGGCAAAAAGGAAAAGTTTCTGATGTTGTTCAAAAGTTAACTACAAATGCGGGCATCGGGTCTCAGGCAGTAGGGAGTAAGAGAATGATTTAGAACAGAAAGGAAAAGACAGGGGACCCAAAGAGGCAAAACAAATAAATCCTGACAGCTAAGAACTGCAACCCACGCGGCCTTCCGGCAGAAGGCCGCGGGAAGCTGAGGGGCAGGGGATGGGCGGGGTGCCAGGGCTGAATCGAGGTCACCGAGGAGGGCACAGAGAGCGAGCTGTGACGCTGCTGACTGAGGTAGGAGAGCTGCCTTTGCGGTTCTGCGCGGGGGCTAGAGCTGACGGGCACCTCCGACAGAGTCGGAGGAGCGGAAAAGCTACCTGCCGGGGCTGAAGTGGGCGGACCGGGCGTTTAAAGGTCAAGGTCAAGGTGGGGTTTGGCAAGCAATGCAGAAGCGCTTTTCCAGGAGGCCGAAGGCATACAAAATAATAACGCTGTTATTATCACTCTCATTATTTTTAAAAAGAAAATTAAAGGTCTCCTGGGCGGCTCAGGAGTGGAAGCGGCCCTGGCAGCAGCGAATGCAAAACGGGCCGGGGGAGGACGGCGGGGGCGAGCGCTGGGCCACGGGAGGGAAGGAGGGTGGGACGGACCGACGACGGACTCGGGCCCGGGCCCAGGGCCACCGCCGCACTCACTTGCCCTCCTGGCAGTCATAGAGCACGATGGAGTCGTCGTCGCTGCTTGAGATGACCGTCTCGCCGTTGGGGCTGAAGTCGAAGCAGTTAATCTTGTCCGAGTTCTCGCGGAACACCTTGGCGACGCGGAAACTCCGCAGCACGCTGTCGGTCAGCTTCATGGCGGCGGCTGCTGGAGGCGGCGGCGGCGGCGCAGGGCTGGGGCGGGGCCCGGCGCCGAGCGAGCGGGCGGGAGGGCTGGCTGCCGAGGGGCCGACGCGGGCGGGGCGGGCGCCGCGCCGGCGGCGAGCGCAAAGGCGGCCGACAGTCGGGCCACCTCCTCCCCTTCTTCCTCCTGCACGTGCGACGCTCTTCTGCCCGGACTGCGAGGGCTCGCGGACCGTTCCTCCTCACAGTCGCCTCAGAGCCAACCGGCGCGGCGCCGGCTCATTGTGTCCGCCATCTTGGGACGACAGGCAGAAGCCGAGGGCGAGGAGCTTCACCGCGGCGCACGCCGGGAAAAGGGGCGGGGTGGAACGGCGGCGCGAGGCGGGGCGGCGAGGCGGTGACGTCAGTGCGGCCGCCCAAGAGTGGAGTGGCGGGGTGGCCGGAGGCAGCGATTCCCTGACCAGCCGTGGGGCGCGAGGGGCGGGGATGTCCACGGCCTTCTCGGGTGGGCCCGAAGGCCGCTGGTGCTGGGGAGCCGTGGGTAATTGTGCGGGGTCGCAGCCTCCCGAGAGGCTCCCCCCTACCGCAGGCCACGGGGAGCAGGTACTGCGGGGGTCGGCTGCGCCACTGGAGGCTTGTTCTGGGGGTGAGTCAGTGCACGGATCGCTGGCGGGCTTTGACTGCTCGAGCACCACAGCGCCTGCATAGTTTCCATTTCGGGGGGGGGGGGTGTTTGTTTTTTATTTTTTTTGAGGTAGAATATACGGTAGACTGCGCACATTTTAAAATGTTTTTTTTTTTTCCATTTGGATAGATACCCTTGTGACTGCTACCCAGAAGTTTTCTTTAAGCCTTCTTTAAAAACTTTTTAATTGACACGTAACATGAAGTGCATAAAGTGAATTTTAAGTGTACAGCTCGACACATTTTTGTAAAAACTTATCTTTAAGTTTTTCTAAAAAAAGATTTTATTTATTTATTTGACAGAGAGAGAGAGAGACGCAGCGAGAGAGGGAACACAAGCAGGGGGAGTGGGAGAGGGAGAAGCAGGCTCCCCGCTGAGCAGAGAGCCCAATGCGGGGCTCTATCCCAGGACCCTGGGATCATGACCTGAGCCAAAGGCAGATGCTTAACGACCGAGGCACCCAGGCGCCCTCTAAATATTTTTTTAAGATTTTATTTATTCATTTGAGACAGAGATACAGAGAGAGAGAGCCTGAGCAGGGAGAGCGGCAAAAGGAGAGGGAGAGCCGGGAGCCCGATGCAGGGCTCGATCCCAGGACCCTGGGATCATGACCTGAGCCGAAGGCAGACGCTTAACGACTGAGCCACCCAGGCGCCCCTTATCTTTAAGTTTTAAGACGTATTTATAGCCTCGAAACTCAAATCACCGATTACAAAGAAAATTTTAGAAGGGAAAATTATCTCCTTATTCAACAAAATATAGTTTTAAGTTCTCCGGATTTCCTCCTCCTTTTTCACATATCAACGTAAACTTTATAAATGCTACCATCTTTTTTCCTAGGTCAGTATTATATGTTACACATTTTTCCATGTTAGTAAACCGAATTGGCGGTCGTGTTTTTAATAGAGATATAATTTATGTACAGTAAAAACTGGCCTTTTAAATTGACAGTTTTGTAAGTTTTGACACCCATATTCAGTCGTGTAACCACCACCACGTTTAAAATATAAAACAGTTACCTTAACCTCTTTGTAGTCAGTGGGATTGTCTCAGTGGTTTGTTTAAGGATTCTTTGCCTTAAAAGGAAGGAAAGTTGATCTCTAACAAAGGGAAGCGACATCTGATCACAAAATAGGTACCGGGCACCTTGACTTTAACTTTCTGTGCAAGGGGTCAGACTCAGTTCATAGATCGCTAACTTGTGGGCAACTCCTCAAAGATTAATCGCCTGGGGTCTCTAACAATGGAAACAGGCCTGTTTATTTTGCTTCACTAAACTGCAGTGGCTAAAGAGAAAGAAAAACAGAGAAGAAAGCCTTAAACATTAAAATCACTGATATTAGGAAGACGTGATATCCAGAGATCCAGATAAAACCCGGACAATGGTAAAAACAAAACAGAAACCCTGGGACAGTCGAGTCTTTCTAGAAAGAAAGGATGTCCCTGAGTAAAAGGAGAGCCAGGATCCCCACACAGAAAGGGAAGTTGTTCTTTGAAGGGAGAGGGCAAGATCCTGGCTAAGTCTGGACTGCAATTGCCTCCTGACAAAGAGCAGAACTTCTGGCTACAATTTGTTCTGGGATCTGGCAAAAGTCTGAGTGAAACCCGAATGGATGGCAACTTTCCCAAACTGCGAAGCAATGGAAGAAAAGTCCTCTGTGCCCTGAAGCACTCACTTCCCTGCAATTCCTTCTTTATTAGAGTCGGCTTTGAATGGTTAGTTAAATGGCAATAAGAACAGATCTGGTGCCATGTCCTGGAACTTTCGGGAAGTGAATATACCCAATGAAATACCATATTTTGGATCCCTCTTACGAAACAACTAAATGTTGTCAGCTGAAAGAAATCTCTGTAGGGTATCTTTTGAGTTTTGTACTTCCTGTACCTTTCCCAGATTTAACTGTTAAGACTGAAATTCCCTCCCAAGACTTGACTCCCCGAATTACTTTTGGGATGGAAAAAGTCATTTTTTCATATTTTAAGAGTGTCCTGAAATGGCTCAGCTTGTTTCCCATTCCTCGTCTGGCTCCCTGCCCTATTAGAGTGGGGCTCTCCTAGCTTCCAGTCCAACAGTGCCTTAAAGGCTGGACTTTAAAAGGTAACCCAGAAAGGCTGGCTCCATTGGGGGATGGGTAGAGGGGAAAGCTGCAGTCAGAAATGCATCAGCTTCTTGAAAGGCATCAGACTTATTTTTTTTTCCTTTTCTTTTAAACCATTATTTCATTTATTTACTTAGTTTTCATACAAATAATACACACCCATTGCAAAAAAACTAAAAAAAATACAAATCAGTAGTAAAAAAACATAGCATCCAGAAGTAACTACTGTCACATTTGTTTTTATTAGGGTACAATATACATAACATAAATTTTACCATTTTGATGTAGAGCTTTTCAGACTTTTCCCCTGAAATATATTTTTAATGGGCTCATAATATATTTATAACCTACCCTTTTCATGTAATGCTATGAACATCTTCTAGGTCAATAAGTAGAGAACTACAGAACCATTTTGAATGGCTACATACTATTCCATCATGTGTTTGTAATTTTCTCATTTTATCTAGGGTCCAGCCAAGATCTGGCTCAATTTGTATTTTTTTTTTTTTTTTTAAGATTTTATTTAGGGGCGCCTGGGTGGCTCAGTTGATTAAGCGACTGCCTTCGGCCCAGGTCATGATCCTGGAGTCCCGGGATCGAGTCCCGCATCGGGCTCCCTGCTCAGCGGGGAGTCTGCTTCTCCCTCTGACCCTCCTCCCTCTCATGCTCTCTGTCTCATTCTCTCAAATAAATAAAAATAAAATCTTTAAAAAAAAAAAAAGATTTTATTTATTTGTCAGAGACAGAGAGCGGCAGGCAGAGGGAGAAGTAGGCTCCCTACTGAACAGGCAGCCCGATGTGGGGCTTGATCCCAGGACCCTGAGATTATGACCTGAGCTGAAGGCAGACGAGACGCTTAACCGACTGAGCCGCCCAGGCACCCCTCAATTTGTATTTTTAATTGAAAAAGTGAATTTAGCCAAAGGATTTCAGATATTCGATTGGCCTGTTTATCTTTTTTCCATTTTCTCTCTTTCTTTTTTTTTTAAGATTTTATTTATTTATTTGACAGAGAGAGACACAGAGAGGGAACACAAGCAGGGGGAGTGGGAGAGGGAGAAGCAGGCTTCCCGCTGAGCGGGGAGCCCGATGCGGGGCTCGATCCCAGGACCCTGGGATCATGACCTGAGCGGAAGGCAGACGCTTAATGACTGAGCCACCCAGGCGCCCCTCTCTTTCTTCTAAGACTTAAATTTTTTTTAGATTGATTGATTGATTTTAGGGAGAAGGAGAGAGACCAATAGAGAGAGAGAGACTGAGAGCAGGCGGAGGGGCAAAGGGAGAGGGAGAGAGAGAATCTCAAGCCGACTCCATGCTGCAGCATGGAGCCCACCATGGGGCTCGACCTCACCATCCTGAGGCCATGACCTGAGCTGAAATCAAGGGTCGGATGCTTAACCGACTGAGCCACCCAGGTGCCCCAAGACTTAATTTTTTTTAGAACCTACCGTTGTAGGTTCATGTCAAAATTAAGAGTAAGATACAGAAATGTCCTGTATACTCCCTGCCCCCACACATTTTATGGACCCCTGTGCATACCCCATATTCTGTAACATCTGGTCCACGGGAGCCTGCATAAAAGGAGGAATTTATCAGATGTTCACCCAATGGAAAAGTCATTTCAAAGGAACTGAAATGCCCACTTGCATTATGTGCTCAGATTATGTTCAGAGCAGTAATACCACCATTAAATAAGAATTGTTTCTAATTGTGCCTCATTATTTTGAATCTGCAACAAAATATAATGGACCAGAAATCCGCACATGTGTGTATCTGATTCTGTCTGGAAATTGAGATATTGGCCATGACTATGTGACAAAAGTAACTGAAAAAGGAAATGTCTGCTACTTTAATAATTGAATTAATTTTGCCCAATTGATTTCAAAACTCATTTCAAAAGAGGCTCACATAGAAGTACATTCCAGAGCCAAAGTAAAAAGAAAACAAAGCAAACAAAAAAGGGAGGGGGAGAACAAGCAAAAATGTCAAAGAGAAATGTATAATACCAAGTTCAATTCACCAGAAAATAATGTCATGTCATGCAAGACAAAGGTAAACTGATTGTTTCAGGTTGATTACAACAAAAGTTTGATTGGTTTGGCTTTTAAGGAAAGAGGACAGGACCATCAGAAGTTTTGGCCATGAGAGGATTTATGTACTTTAAACAATTAAACTGAATTTGTGAAATAATCATGATGAAACGAAAATGAATTTTAATAATAATTCCAGCTAGAAAATTATATTAGGATTTAAAAGTTAACCTTTTTTTTGTTTTTCGTTTTTTTTTTTTTTTTGACACAGAGAAAGAGACAGCAAGAGAGGGAACACAAGCAGGGGGAGTGGGCGAGGGAGAAGCAGGTTTCCCGCGGAGCAGGGAGCCCAGTGTGGGGCTCGATCCCAGGACCCTGGGATCATGACCTGAGCCGAAGGCAGACGCTTAACAACTGAGCCACCCAGGCACCCCAAAAAGTTAACCTTTTTTTTTTTTTTAACTCACAGTGTTTTATTTTTTAAAAGTTTTGTTCACATTCTAGTCAACATACAATGTAATATTAGTTTCAAGTGTACAATATAGTGATTCAACACTTCATTACAACAGCTGGTGGTCATCATAAGTGCCCTTCTTAATCCCCATCACCTATTTAATCCATCCCCCCACCCACCTCCCCTCTGGTAACCATCAGTCTGTTCTCTACAGTTAAGAGTTTGTTTCTTGGTTTGCCTCTCTCTTTTTTTCCCCTAGGATCATTCGTTTTGTTTCTTAAATTCCACCTATGAGTGAAATCAGATGGTATTTGTCTTGCTCTGACTGACATGTCACTTATGATATACTCTCTAGTTTCATCCATGTCCTTGCAAAAGGCAAGATTTCATTCTTTTTATGGCTGAGTATTATTTCATTTTTATTGTCTATATATACTTCCTTATCCATTCATCAGTTGGAATGAATGGAATATCCATTCCATATTTTCGCTATTGTAGATAATGCTGCTACAAACATGGAGGTGCATGTAGCCTTTTGAATTAGTATTTTTGTATCCTTTGAGGCACTACCTAGTAGTACAATTGCTGGAACATTCGGTAGTTCTATTTTTAACTTTTTGAAGAACTTCCATACTGTTTTTCAGAGTGGCTACACCACTTTGCATTCCCACCAACAGTGCAAGGGAGTTAATTTCTGTATTTCCTATAACTCTTCCTGTGGTGTCTTCAAAATAAAACTGCTTTTGCTAAGATCAACAAAGATCTTCTAGTGGTTCAATCCACTGGTCACTTTTTTTTTTTTTTAAGATTTTATTTATTTATCTGACAGAGAGACAGCGAGAGAGGGAACACAAGCAGGGGGTGTGGGAGAGGGAGAAGCAGGCTTCCCGCTGAGCAGGGAGCCCGACGTGGGGCTCGATCCCAGGACCCTGGGATCATGACCTGAGCCAAAGGCAGATGCTTAACGACTGAGCCACCCAGGCGCCCCGCCACTGGTCACTTTTCAGTGCTTACACTCCTGTTCCTGTCTGTGACATTAAAGGGGTTGACCATTCCCCAGTCACTTCTCCATGGCTCCCTTGACATCATTCTGACTCTCTTCTCACCTGTCTGGACACACTCCTGGTCTCTTCCTAGCTGCTCTTTGGCCACTGTATGGCAGACACTACTGGATACCTACCCAAAAGTTTCCTCCTCTTGGCTCTTTTCTGATGGAATCCTGATTCTTTGGGGGGGGGGGGGCGGTATTCCTCCCTCCTCTGGATAGCAGTGTATTTTCCAAGAGTTGACCCCAGTCCTCTGAGATAAATTCTGATTAGTTTAAACCACTGGTTCTCAAAGTGTTCTCAAAGCAGCATCAGCCTCGCCTGAGAACTCGTCAAAAAGTCAAATCCTCAGAACTCACAGCAGACCTACTGAACCAGAACCTCAGGGGTTGGGGGGTGGGGGGATGGAGCCCAGCAATCTGTTTCAACAACCCTTCCAGATGATCATGATACTTTTTCAAATTTGAGAAGCTCTGGTCTAAGCCAATCATGATGAGTGGTCTTGTTTCCCTTCCCAGTGATAGGATTAGGCTTACATGTGTGATGATATTTTTGCCAATGAGAAATGAGAGGAAGTCTCCTGGGGAAGGGGTCTCTGAAGGTTTCTTTGCTTCTAAAAGAGATACAAGGAAGGGACGATCCCTCTCCATCTGGTGGATACTGCTGTGCTGAATGTGATGCCTGGGACTGCTGTAGCCAAGTTGGACCATGAGGAAGGCAGCCAGCAGGATGAGAATGGCAGAGCAGAAAGATGGGAAAGGTCTGTTATGGGTTGAATTGTGTCCCTCCAAAAGGCATACTGAAGTCCTCACCCCCAGTACACCAGAATGTGACCAAATTTGGAAACAGATTCATAGTAGATGTAATTAGTAAAGATACAGTCATACTGGAGTAGGGTGGACCCTAAACCCAATATGACTGGTGTCCTTATAAGAAGAGACAGAAAGAAGATAGCAATGTGACATTAGAGGTAGAAGTGGGAGTCTCTCCTGTAGGTTTCAGAGGGAACATGACTCTGCTAACGCTTGATTTTGGACTACTGGCCTCTAGAACTGAGACAATAAAATCCTATTGTTTTAAGCCACCCACCTTGTGTGACTGTTAGGGCAGCTCTAGGACACTGACCCACAGTCTTTGTGACCCACACACCAACCCTACAGCCATCCTACCTTGAGATCACTTGTTACGTGAAATAACAATTATTCCTTATTGTTTAGACTAGGTGGAAAGGTTTATTCCCCCAGCTGTATTGAGATGTCATTGACATGTAACTATATAAGGTGTACAAGGTGATGATGATTTAATATACTTATATATTGTGAAATTAGTACCACAGTTGGGTTAGGATTGGCCCATTTATTAAATTTTTAAATTTCATGTTACACAATTTAAAGTGGAACCTCTCCTAAACAATATAGCTTCTAAAACTGAGGGTTCCTTATGAATTCCAATTCTTTGAGATAAATTTCTGAGCTAGAATGCCTTTTGGGGCTTCCCTGGAGCTTGATTAAGATGGTTTTGGAGGAAAAATTTTCCCTTCTTTCCTTCTAGGTTTGCTGGCTGGTCTAATAATTAAACTGAAATAAGACAGGGGCATCTGGGTGGCTCAGTCGGTTAAGCTTGGTTTTGGCTCAGGTCATGATCTAAGGGTCGTGAATTTGAACCCTCTCAAGTGTGGAGTCGGCTTGGGATTCTCTCCCTTTCCGTCTCCCTCCCCCTCTGCTCCTCCCCTCTGTGCCTCCCCTTGCTTGCTCCCAAGCCTGTGCTCTCTTTGTCTCTCAAATAAGTGAATAAATAATATCTTTGAAATAAGGCAGGTCAACAGGAGAAAAACAAATTTAATTACGTATGTAGGTTTGGGAACCCCACAAAGACAGATTCAAAGGCATGAAGGGAAGGAAAATTTCTTCTCTACTCTCAAGATCTTCCAGATAGACTAAGAATTAAGTTGACATGAGACAGATTAACAGGAGAAAAAAATGAAGTTTTATTATATGTGCCCAGAAGCCCAGTTATGAAATTGAGACCAAGAAATGACCAAGGTGAGCAGTTTTTATACGTTATACAAAGAGAATAAATCTGCGAGTAATTGACAGACCAAAAGGAAACTTCACTTTGGGAGCTTCAGTTAGTAAAGAATTCTAAACAGAATTTGGGCTGGGGTCATAAATTAGTAAAAGGTAAGTGTTGTTTATACAGCCTTCTCTGCTCTAAATGTCCCATCTCTGGGAATGTCTCTTTAAAAGAGCTCCTGGTACAGGGAGGTACTTTTCACCTGGGAGATTTATTTCCAGCTTTCAGGGGGGGAGAGAAGGGGTCTGAGTGTCCTTCCTGCATAGGTTGTCTCTTCAGTAACTTTTATTTAAAATAAGCAATATGTCAAAGTGGCATATTTTGGGGCAGCCTGCCCTCAGCCTCTATAGTTCCCTCCTTTGAAACTTCCCTGGAAATTTCACACATTCCAAGTTGAGCTGGTAGATTGTTCCATCTTGTTGAGTCGGTCTGTTAGTCTTGACAATAGGTTAGTTCAGCTAAACTCATTTCAGGAGGCAATGATGCAGGTGTGTTTTTAAAATTAGGCCTATGATTTAGATAAGGTATTAAATAAGAGGCATTCCTATAAAACAAAAAAAATAATGGTTAATGATGAGATCGAACTGTAAACCAGTTTTTGAGTTTTTAGGCCAGCCAGTCAAGATTTCTAGATGTCAGGCTCAAAGCATCTTCAGATAGAAAACAGTGGCAGTCTGACGAATTTTCCTGGTTAGTAATTCCAATGTCTCTGACTGTCTTTGAGTGGCCCACAGAGCAAGAGGCAGAAAGATTGTCTACATTTGAGCTGTTGTGGTGATTTCTCTGAAGTTTACATCAAGTTGTTCATATTTAGTTTTCAGGGCTTCAGGAAAATGGGCGGTGTTAATTATCAAATGATCCCAAGTCAAAAGGATGGGAAAAAATAAAAAACATTCGTTTGGAGAGTTGGAGCCAGGCATTGGAAGAAACTAGAAGAAATCAGGATCTAGTCCAGTTTATAATAAGCTGTATTAGAATCTAATATTTACACAGGTGTATTATTGGAACATAATTTTGCTCTCTACAATCACCCTCATTTTTTTTTTTACAAAAGACCCATCAAATTAAGACTAATTTGTTTGCAAAATAAGTCTAGTTTCAAAAAACCTGGCTTGATTCTTTGTAAGTGCAGCGAGAATAGTGATTGGTCATACAGGATTTTAAACTTGCTTTGCTGGAATTTTTTTCTTTTAAGATTTTATTTATTAGAGAGAGAGCGTGCACGCATGCTCACGAGGGGGAGAGAGAGAGAGTGCACAAACGGGGAGGAACAGAGGGAGGAGTAGCAGACTCCCCACTGATGCTCAAGACCATGACCTGAGCCGAAGGCAGATGCTTAACCGACTGAGCCACCCAGGTGCCCCTGGAAATTTTTAATAAAGAATCTCTAGGTTGAACTTTTTTTTTTTAAGATTTTTATTTATTTATTTGAGACAGAGAGAATTAGAGAGAGAGAGAGCACATGAGAGGGGGGAGGGTCAGAGGGAGAAGTGGGCTCCCTGCCGAGCAGAGAGCCCGATGCGGGACTCGATCCAGGGACTTCAGGATCATGACCTGAGCCGAAGGCAGTCACTCAACCAACTGAGCCACCCAGGTGCCCTAGGTTGAACTTTTTTTAAATGCATCTTTGAACTTTATTATTTTTAAGCTTTATGCCCAACATAGGGCTTGAACTCACGACCCTGAAAGATCAAGAGTCAAATGCTCTACCGACTGAACCAGCCAGGCACCCCTCGAGGTTGAACTTTTAACCTCTTGAGGCCAGAAGCCAAGCCAAATACTTGCCATCAGACTTTACCTGCAATACTTACAGATCTGGGTTAATTCCTCTCTTTCTGAGGTCCCCAAAATATCCTGAGTTCCTGCACCTGCCAGGAAGTGACCTTCTTTATTCACCTGGTAAAGGCTACTAGGAACCCCAGAAGTAAGGTGTACCGGGCTGTTTTTCTAAGGGGCTTTGTTGGCTCCATATAGTCAACCTTAGTTCCTTAAAGCTCTCTGGTCATATCTGAGTCTATGCATGTCTCTCAAATACAACATTCCAAAGCCTTGGTAATATAACTGATGCTTCCAGTTGTGTCCCGTTACAAGGAGAACAGATTCTCACTGAACTTATTCTTTTTTCTTTTTTCTTTTTTTTTTTTTTGCAAATAAACACATTGCCAGGGGCATCTGGATGGCTCAGTCATTACGCATCTGCCTTCGGCTCAGGTCATGATCCCAGGGTTCTGGGATCGAGCCCCGCGTCGGGTTCCCTGCTCAGTGGGAAGCCTGCTTCTCCCTCTCCCACACCCCCTGCTTGTGTTCCCTCTCTCACTGTGTCTCTCTCTGTCAAAAAAATAAATAAATAATCTTTAAAAAAAAAAAAAAGAAACACATTGGCATGAAAATAAAAGAATTCTCATTGAGAGTTCTGAATTCTGGAGGGATCCAGTAGGGAGAAAATAAAATGTTTCAATTTGGTCACAAAGGTCTATTTTATCAAATTGCTGTAATCAGGTAGCTAAGAGAAAGTTTCCTTAAACCTGGAAAAATAAAACGTTAAAAAAAATCAGCAATGTGGGGCACCTGGGTGGTTCAGTCAGTTGGGCATCCAACTCTTGGTTTCAGCTCAAGTGGTCATCTCAGAGCCATGGGATCAAGCCCCATTTGGGGCTCTGCTCTGAGCTTGGAGTCTGCTTGGAATTCTCTCTCTCCCTCTCCCTCTGCCCCTACCCACCCTCCCCCGCCCCCTCCCCCCGCACTTGAGCGTGTGCACGCTCTCTCTCAAATAAATAAATACATAAAATCTTTAAAAAATTAGCAATGTTTTAAACAAAAAATTTCATAAAAATACAATCATCCTCCTCAGTTCCTTTAGTCCCATGTTACTAATTCTTATTCTGCTTGAATCCAGTTATTCCACTAGTTCTGGAAATTCTTACCCAGTTCAGTTTTATGATCTTAAGGTTATCAGAAACCTATATTTGTCAAAAAGTCTTTTCCATGAATCTCTCTGAAGATCAAACACATTTGTAGGAACCTTTTGTAAAAGCATCTGAGTAAAAGTATAACTCTTTAAATGATAAAAGACTTAAAAATGGCCATGGTTAAAGATCTGATTAAAGTTCGTTACAGTGCGATTGACAAGGAAATTCAGTTACGTCTGTGACATACAACACTTCAAGATAATAACATACCACAACATATCAAATTTCTAGGAGTTTCATAAAATTTTAGAACACTTACTTGACAATGCTTCCCAGGTAATTCAACATATAAAATAAACCTAATTAGTTTAATCTCTCACAGAATCTTTCAAATCCTCCAGAAGCTCTCTGGAACACCTGTTAGATTAATGTCAAAAGATTTCATTTTAGAATTTGATTTTGGGAAGTTTGTCAAAAAAATACCACAAGGTTTGAATATTTGGCTAAACCAGATCACAGATCATTATGAAACAATATTTATCTATTTAACCAAAGTGGCAATAGAAGATTTTAAAAGCAAATAAAGAAGGTTACATAGTTCTGAATAAAACTTAGCTCTTTATTTATTTATTTATTTATTATTATTTTTTAAAGATTTTATTTATTTATTTGACAGAGGGAATACAAGTAGGGGGAATGGGAGAGGGAGAAGCAGGCTTCCCGCCGAGCAGGGAGCCCGATGTGGGGCTTGATCCCAGGACCCTGGGATCATGATCTGAGCCGAAGGCAGACGCTTAACGACTGAGCCACCCAGGTGCCCCTTAGCTCTTTTCTTAAAAAAAGATTTTATTTATTTATTTGACAGGGAGAGAGAGAGAGAGTAAAAGCAAGGGGAGTGGCAGACAGAGGGAGAAGCAGGACCCTTCTGAGCAGAGAACCCGATGCAGGACTCCATCCCAGAACCCTGGGATCATGGCCTGAGCCGAAGGCAGACACTTAACTGACTGAGCCACCCAGGCGCCCCAAACTTAGCTCTTTTAATACTAAGATTCAGGGTTTTTTTGAATAATCAAAGATCTGATAAAGATAAAATACAGAATCTTTGTTTTTCAGGCAGATTACATTAGAGGTAAAGAAAAACTTTGTTTACCATTTCTTATAAAAAGCAAACCAATAGGGGCACCTGGCTGGTTCAGTTGGAATAGCATAAGGCTCTTGATCTCAGGTTTGTGAGTTCAAGCCCCATGTAGAGATTAGTTAAACTTAAAAAAAAATCTAAGAAAAAAAATTTTAAGGACAAAAGCCAAATTCTAATTTTACATCAATGTACTTTTGATATTAAAACTCATTTTATTTTTATTTATTTTTTTCTAAAAGATTTTTATTTTGGGGATGCCTGGGTGGCTCAATTGGTTAAGTGTCTGCCTTCGGCTCAGGTCATGATCTCAGGGTTCTGGGATCGAGTTCTGCATGGAGTTCCTTGCTCGGCAGGGAGCCTGCTTGTCCCTCTGCCTGCTGCTTCTCCTGCTTTACTCTCTCTCTCTCTCTGACAAATAAATAAATAAAATCTTTAAAAAATAAAATAAAAGATTTTTATTTTTAAGTAATGTCTATACCCAACATGGGACTGGAACTTACAACCCTGAGATCAGGAGTCGCACATTCCACCAACTGAGCCAGGCTGCCACCCCTAAAACTCATTTTAAATAAATTTATTCTAAGTGTCCATTACTGACCACATAAATTTCTTTCCAAAGATTCTTTTTTTTTCCATAAATATTTTACAGCTTTCTTTTTTCTTTCTAAAGATTTTATTTATTTACTTGAGAGAGAGAGTGAGCACAGAGGGAGAAGGAGAAGCAGACCCCTGCTGAGCAAGGAGCCTGATGTGGGACTCGATCCCAGGACCCTGGGATCATGATCTCAGCCGAAGGCAGATACTTAACTGACTGAGCAATCCAGATGCCTGTATAATTTTCTTTTTACATTCAGATTTTGTCCTAAGTTTTTCCTCTTTTATAACCAGCCTCACTTTAGGACAAAATTATTTTCTTTTCCCTCAATGAAAATGTGTTCCCATTCTTCATATATTTTTCTTACGAAAAGCACATACCTTATTTTCCTTGTATACAGAGTTGTTTCCCTTATTATTTCCAGTCGTCTTAATTACTACATTTATTAGAATGCTTAACTCTTAGAAACCTTAATTTCTAGTGAAAACTAAGAAGTAAGCAATTGTGAACTGTTACACTAGAGTTCTTTAGATTGGTAAATTTATGAATACCTTTCATAATTCTGGGATGCCTGGGTGGCTCAGTCGGTTGAGCGTTGGACTCTTGGTTTCAGCTCAGGTCATGATCTCCGGGTCATGAGATTGAGCCATGTGGGACTCCGTGCTCAGCAGGGTGTCTGCTTGACATCTCTCCCTTTCCCTCTGCCCCTCCCCCTGCTTGCATGCTCTCTCTTTCTCAAGTATAATAGATAAATAAAATCTTTAAAAAAAATACATTTCAGGGGCGCCTGGGTGGCTCAGTTGTTAAGTGCCTTCGGCTCAGGTCATGATCCCAGGGTCCTGGGATCAAGCCCCACATCGGGCTCCCTGCTCCGTGGGAGCCTGCTTCTCCCTCTCCCACTCCCCCTTCTGGTGGTTCCTGCTCTCTCTCTTTCAAATAAATAAATAAAATCTTAAAAAAAATACATTTCATAATTTAGAAACGTGTTTCTTTATAGTACAATCTTTTATTAATGGGCTCAAAACCTATTTTCTAACAGACACAAGTTTATCTTTAGTTTCTTTGTACTAAAACAAAAGTAGATAAACCTATGTCCAATACTCAATTTTTATAATTTTATCATATTTGGCAGTGAGATATTAAATTTAATTTAAAATTAAATGATTTAAATTAAATTAATTAAATGAGTTATTAGAATTAAATGAATTATTTAACTTAGCAAAACTTTAAACTTTCAGGTTACAAAAAGATTTGGAGAAACTATTTAAAAAGTTTACCTGAAACTTTTTATCTTATTTACATCTATTTAATTTACTTGTTCTTGACAATTATGCTTAGACTACCCATAAAAACTTTGAGACTTCAAAGTTAGTCATCCTTTCAAACTATCACTATTATTTTAAACAATTTGTAACAGATAACATCAGCTTACTTGACTTTAAGTAAACACAGGCAGAATAAGAGTTTTAATTTTCATGCTGATAACTTTAAAGACATGTCTACCTTGATTAAACCAACCTTAGGGGCGCCTGGGTGGCTCAATCGTTTGGGCATCTGCCTTTGGCTCAGGTCATGATCTCGGGGTCCTGGGATTGAGCCCCACATGGGGCTGCCTGCTCGGCGGGGAGCCTGCTTCCTCCTCTCCTTCTGCCTCTCCTCTCTGCTTGTGCTCTCTCTCAAGTAAATAAAATCTTTTATTTATTTTTAAATATTTTTATTTATTTATTTGGGAGAGAGAGCGTGAGAGCCAGCATGAGCAAAGAGGAGGACGGAGGGAGAAGCAGACTCCCTGCTGAGCAGGGAGCCCAATGCCAGACTCGATCCCAGAACCCTGGGATCATGACCTGAGCCGAAGGCAGCTGCTCAAACGACTGAGCCACCCAGGCGCCCTAAATAAAATCTTTTTAAAAAAATGTATTAAACCAACTTTAAATTAGCTTTAGTACCAAATATCTTCCCAGATCACATGACCTTGAAAAACATTTGGGTTAGTGTCTAGATTTCTGAGTTTTAGAATGCCCAATCTTTACAAGCACTTGCCTTCAAACCAACTAAATAGAGCTCTTTTACAAATCAATTTTAGCAAGACCATCCAGAAGTGAACAAAATGTCCCACATTTGGAGCAAATCTGCCTGTTATCAGAGGTGCTGTCTTAAAGAGCCCTTTTAGCAACTTGTATTTTATTTTATTTTTAAAAGATTTTATTTATTTATTTGACAGAGACACAGCGAGAGAAGGAACACAGGCAGGGGGAGTAGGAGAGGGAGAAGCAGGCCTCCCGCGAGCAAGGGAGCCTGATGAGCCACCCAGGGGCCCAGCAATCTGTATTTTAAAAAGGCCTACTCCCCTCCCCGCTTTTTTTCCCCTTTATTCTCAGGCAGTTGTGGGCTATGTCATTAAAAGACATAAGATTTATAACTTTAAGGGGCAGAGAAAGAATGTAAGTGGTTTTTTCTAAGTATAGGACAATTTTGTTCCAGTATCTTGTTCTTTTACAATATCCATAAACAGAGGCACCTGGCTGGCTCAGGCAGTAGAGCATGTGACTCTTGATCTCTGGGTGGGTTCAAGCCCCACACTGGGCAAGGAGCCTACTTAAAAAAAAAAAGTATAATATCCATAAACATTATTAGAGAAATAGGTGAGGTTTGTAAAGCAAGTTTGGCTGTGACTTGTTTCTAGGATTGAGTACCTGGTTTTATAGATATTTGTAAGACAAAGATGTTAATTCCCTAAAGAACTGGATTACAGCCTGAATATCAAGGGATTTGTCCAACCTTTAACTAAATTTGTTTCTTTATATCATGGAGATTTTTAAATCTAAAATGGGAATCAAAAGATTTATGCCTTTGTACAGTCTGCATAAAACATTTTAACAAAAGCCTTCTTTCTGAGTACTAACAGTTTAACCTAGGCTTTTATTCGTTTCTGAATATTGCCCTTTTGCAGATCATTTGTAGGAGGGCCTCGGAGAAATTTTGGTCACCTGTTTCTTCTGTGAAGGGGGATTTCTTCAGGGGGCAGAGTGGCCTGTCTAATAACCATAGTATAATCTTGGGCCAGAAGAACTCCCCTTAGCAGCTAGTCAAGGTCTCTGTGAGTGGGGTTGTGAATAGCAATTAATCTTTCTAATTCCTCTCTAAATTTGGTAGGATCTTCTGAAAGTGGAGGGAAAAGGGCTTTATAATTTAAAAGATCTGCTGCTGTTCAAGGGATATGAACTCTTTGAAATGGGGAATGTGGGGAGGGGGGCGGGTAGGGGAATGGTGTCCAATACATCTGTGAAGGTTATTGCATAGAAATGCCTGAAGCTGGCGGACTGGATTACAGCAAAGTGAGCCCTACTGCGTGTCCCAAGTGCTTCTGCTAAATTCGCTTTCTGGCTTTCAGCATTTACAAGAATAGCCTGTATATTTTGAACCTAGAGATTAGGCTGGAATGCTCTCTGCAAGTCTTTTAGGGAAAGAGAAGTTAAAATAGGCAGGTAGGACTGTATTTTAAGAAAGGAAATTTACCTTAGTTGTCATTTGTCTTATTTATTTATTTATTAAAAAAATTTTTTTTGTTAATGTTTTATTTATTTATTCACGAGAGTCAGAGAGAGAGAGAGAGAGGCAGAGGCAGAGGGAGAAGCAGGTTTCCCGCCCAGCAGGGAGCCCGATGCGGGACTCGATCTGGGCACCATGGGATCATGACCCGAGCCGAAGGCAGACGCTTAACCATCTGAGCCACCCAGAGGCCCCAAGTCTAATTTTTTAAAAAGATTTTATTTATTTGAAAGAGTGATGAGAGAGAGAGCATGAACAGGGGGAGGGAAAGGAGAAGCGGACTCCCCTGCTCAGCAGGGAGCCCGATGTGGGGCTCGATCCTAGGACCCTGGGATCATGACCTGAGCCAAAGGCAGACGCATAACAACTGAGCCACCGAGGCCCCTCTTGTCAAGGGAATCCTAAGGCTAGCCATTATCTTTTTTTTTAAGATTTTATTTATTTATTTGAGAGATTGAGCAAGTGAGAAAGAGCATGAGCAGAGAGAGAGGCAGACTTCCTGCTGAGCAAGGAGCCGATGGCGCCAACGTCCACGTCGGGAGATCAAGACCTGAGCCTAAGGCAGATGCTTACCCAATGGAGCCACTCAGGCACAGCTGCCCCCACCCCTTTTTTAAAGAGAGAGTTGTTTTTTTTTTTTTTTAAAGTAGGTTCCATACCTGGCATGGAGCCCAACATGGGGCTTGAACTCATGACCCTGGGATCAAGATCTGAGCTGAGATCAAGAGTTGGAAGATTTTTTTTTTCCTTTGGTAAAGATTTTATTTATTTATTTGACAGACACAGTGAGAAAGGGAACACAAGCAGGAGGAGTAGCAGAGGGAGAAGCAGGTTTCCCGCGGAGCAGGGAACCCGAAGCAGGGCTCGATCCCAAGACCCTGGGATCATGACCTAAGCCAAAGGCAGACGCTTAACGACTGAGCCATCCAGGCATCTCAAGAGTTCTCTTTGTAAAGGATTTTTTTTTTTTCAAATATAGCCAATTTAAAGGATTTATCGTCTCACCATTGATGAATAGGACCCATTAATAGCGACTCACACCAATAAGCCTTTTAATTCCTTACCCAAAGATGCAAGAGGCGTCCAGAGAGGGCATAGATGATGCAGGATCCATGGTCCAAGAGTTCATTCCCAAAATTAGTGTAAGAACAAAGATCTTCATTGCACAGGAGGTAAGGATGTCTCCGGTCTCCCTTGAAATTGTGAGATGCCTCCAGTCATAGACCCGCTAAACTGACACTGGGCGGGTGCTACGGGAATGGGACTTTTCCAGCACTGACAAGCAATGAAGGTTAGACAACAAAGGCCCCTTATGCTCTGGGACCTTTTATGACAAATTCCCCTGCAAGCTGTCATGGGCAGAGGGCGACTTGTAACTGCGTGTCTCTGTTGTGCTGGCCACCAAAGTGCACTCCGGTATGTATACCCTCCCGAAGGCAGAGACCAGAGAGAATGTTCTCACTGGTCACAGCCAAGCTCTTAGGACACAGAACAAAACAAAAGGAAAAACCTCATCCTGTCTTTACATAGAGGATCCACAGCAAAGTTTGTCTCAAGAGATGCCATTTTCTGAGGCCAGCTGGAACAGTAAGCTTATGGGGCCTATGTCTGTGTTCTGCCCTATGGTAATTCCTTTTTATGACAATACAAAAGACACAGAGAAAGGAAAACAAAGACAATCGCTGGGAGAAAATGAATCAATAACCAAAGACTACTCTATCAAATTTTTACCAAGAGTTGCTAAACCCAAGGATTTTGTTCCATGGTTTCTTCTGCTAGTCTGAATTTAGAGAAAGAAAAGATTCTCCTTACTCTAGATCCACTGGATTCCACACACACAGATTCCAGGAAGCTGACATGGTACGAAATCTTACCTTTGGCCAGTTGTATGTCAGATGTCCCAGGATCTCTCAGGGGCTGCAGTATCTGGAGCAAGTGATGTCCAGTGAGTTAAAGTACCCTGGCAACTACGCCAACAGAAGGGAAGGAAAAATTCTTCTTTACTTGCAAGCTCTTCCAGCTGGACTAAGAATTAAACTGACATGAGACAGATTAACAGGAGAAAAAAAAATAAAGTTTCATTACATGTGCATGGAGGCCCAGTTATGGAATTGAGACCTCAAGAAATAACCAAGGTGAGCAGTTTTTATACTTTTTACACAAAGAGACAATAAATCTGTGAGGAATTGACAGACCAAAGAAAACTTCATACTTTGGGAGGTTCAATTAGTAAGGAATTCTAAACAGAATTTGTCCTGGGGTCATAAATTAGTAAAAAGTAACAAGAGCTGTTCATATAGCCTTCTGGGCTCTAAATTTCCCATCCCTGGTGATAAGGATGTCTCTTTAGGTCCTGGTACAGGGAGGGTGTCTTTCACCCGGGAGATTTATTTCCTGCTTTCAGGGGGACAGAGGAAGGTCTGAGTGTCTTTCCTGCATAGGTTGTCTCTTCAGTAACTTTTGTTTAAAATAAGCAATATGTCAAAGTGGCACATTTTGGGCAGTCTGCCCTCGGCCCCTACAGGCAGTCAGGCAATTGAGGGTTTTGGGAGGGGTTTGTTTTTGTTTTTTAGTTTTTATTTATTCACTTAAAGTAATCTCTACACCCAACGTGGGGCTCAAACTCACAACCGCGAGAACAGGAGTTGCTTGCTCTTCCGACTGACCCAGCCAGGTGCTCCGGCACTTGAGGTTTCTATACCATCCTGAGCTAAGGAGAAAAGCGTAGGGGGCTGGGGCTTCAAGGGGGAGGAAGACAATTCATAAGAAGAGGATAAAAGCAAATGGTTGGTAAACAAATGTTTGCCATGCCCTGCAGGTAAGTCTTTCTGATGTAAACATTTGTCTCTGGTAACAGCTCTCTTCCTTTACAGGCCCCGTATCTGAATTCCTCAGGCAGTTTAGGGAGAGGTAAGAAGCTTTTCCTGAGTCGGCTAGGTCTTAATTGCCTTCAGCTCAAAACAATCTACATGTCAAAGCGACATACTTTGGGGGAGGGTTTCTTTTTAAAAGATTTTATTTGACAGAAGAACACAAGCAGGGGGAGTGGGAGAGGGAGAAGCAGGCTTCCCACCGAGCAGGGAGCCCGATGCGGGGCCCGATCCCAGGACCCCGGGATCATGACCTGAGCCGAAGGCAGACACTTAATGACTAAGCCACCCAGGCACCCCTAGGTTGTTTTCTAAACTCCCCCTCCACTTCTTAAAACCAGCCCTCACAATACCTAGAGTTGGGTGGCTCTTCTCTGGGAAGGGTGTGTGTGTGTGAACATAATTGCCACAGAGGAAGAGCAGAATGCTGGGACACAATTGCATCCCACGGTGACTGTACAGCATGCTTCAGCTGTCACACTCAGTTTGCATAGAACCACTTCGTACCTGACAAATTGCCTGATTGACTAAATGAGTGCTTCATTTCACTTACCACCAAGAGGAAATAATGATGGCCATGAGTGGAGGTAACATTTTACACCAAATGGAAGTTACAAATCTCTTCTGCGGCATTAAAGGCACCTCAGCAGTGCTTTCATTCAGTGAAACATATTTTCTACTGGTTTTTTGTTTTTGTTTTTTCCTTCTGTTAATCAAATTAATATATACTTAAAAGCATTTTAGGGATGCCTGTGTGGCTCAGTTGGTTGAGCGGCTGCCTTCGGCCCGGGTCATGATCTCAGGGTCCTGGGATCGAGTCCCGCATCGGGCTCCCCCTGCTCTGTGGGGAGCCTGCTTCTCCCTCTCCCTCTGCTTATGCTCTCTCTGTCAAATAAATAAAATCTTAAAAAAAAAAAAAAGCATTTTAGACGATTAGAACATTTGATTTTTTTTCCCCAAGGAACCCCGGGCTGATTTCATCTAATTCATGTGGCTTGTACCCCGCCTGAATTACCTGCAGCGTTCCGTTCCCCAAGCGATCAGCCTGGCCCTCAGCTACTGAATGAGCCCAGCCGAGGGTTTCTAGGTCTCTTGCTTAAAGAGCTCTCCTGGGGGAGCGCCTGGGTGGCTCAGTTGGTTAAGCGACTGCCTTCGGCTCAGGTCGTGATCCTGGAGTCCCGGGGTCAAGTCCCTCATCGGGCTCCCTGCTCAAGCAGGGAGTCTGCTTCTCCCTCTGACCCTCCCCCCTCTCATGCTATCTCTATGTCATTCTCTCTCTCAAATAAATAAATAAAATCTTAAAAAAAAAAAAAAAAAAAGAGCTCTCCTGGGCCAAGTGGTCAGGATGTGCCTGTCCTAGCAGGGGGCTCAGACTTTCTCAGGACAGCCTCAGCATTGCTCACTCAGGAAGCGCAGTGCCGCCTCTGCTTCCCCTAGTCTCCCCAGCATGGAGCTCGGGCACTCCTAACATGTGGCCACTTGCTGGAATTCTTCAGAGAGGTCCTGACCTCCAGGACCAGGGGGATCTGAAAGGAGGGCATCTTCCCACTGGTAGCATGATCGACTACATAATTTTCACAGCCCAGGACAAAATACAAATATGGACACCCCCTCAAAAAATTTAAGAAATGCAAGACAGAAACAGTAGAATATTCGACAATATTCAATATTCAAGTGCGGAACCCTTCTGACCTTGGTTCCCTGTGTGAATTGCACAGGCCACATACCCACAAAGCTGGCCCAGCCACAAGTTGGAGCCTTTCTACATACACTTTTTTTTTTTTTAATATTTTTTTAAAGATTTCATTTATTTATTTGAGAGACACAGAGAGCTAGAGAGCACAAGTGGGGGAGAAGGAGAAGCAGGCTCCCCGCAAGGCAGGGAGCCCAACATGGGGCTTGATCCCAGGACCTTGGGATCATGACCTGAGCCGAAGGCAGAGCCCCCAAGCCCAACGTGGGGCTTGAACTTGGAACCCCTGAGATCAAGACCTGAGCTGAGATCAAGAGTTGGATGCTTAACCGACTGCTGTCTCTCTCTGTCAAATAAATAAATATTTTTTTAAAAATCCACTGTGAAAATAAAGTAGTGATTTAAAGTGCCCTGCAGGGTACTTTAAACACTTGTTTATTTAATGCTCAACCCCATTTTAGTGATGAAGGCTGAGGTTCTGAGAGGTTAAGTAACTTTCCCAGAGTCACACAGCCAATAAGCCTAGAGTCTGGATTTCTAACTGGAAACTTCCAGCCCTGTTTCTAGGGCAAAGGGTAGGTAATCATTCACATTTTAAAAAGTCCATTGTTGGTAGACAATGCCTTTTTGTTCTGGAAGGAAGGGATGGGTTCTTCCCAGATAAGCCTAGACTGCCCAGATCCAGGAAGGACTGTGTAGAGCCCCAGGGCCTCTGCCTCTAAGCCTACAGAACTGTTTGAAAAGGCTTAAAAACCCTTTCTGATAATTCAGCCTCTCGTGCTTCAGCAGCCCCTCATCAGTCACAGATGAGCTTCTTCTGGGTGCATTATTTGGATCCCCCACACCTCCTTCCAAGAAAAATAGCTGTGAAGGGTTTCACAGCCTTCACAGCTCCTCCCTACCTCCTGACCCTCTCCCTCCCACTGAGTGGCCCTTCACTCCGCCATCCCCACATCAGAGCTCTGCATCTCCCAGAGCACCCCACCTTGGGCCTGCCCCAGAGAAGTGTCCAGCACTGCAGAGACAAGGGCAGGGGTGGAGGGTGGAAGGTCACTGCAGAGCTGGCCCTGGAAACCCTGAAAAGGGTGCTCTTCTACCCCTCGGTGCCAACTCTGTGAGGCATTAGGGGCTGAATGCTAAGGAAAAGGCCCAGGATGTCAAGGACAAGTGGGAAGGGAGGCCAAGACACCAGGAGTGCCTCCCTGAGGAGGCAGCTACCTCGAGTTGAGGACGGAGAGCCTCTGACTTATCTCAGGTTTTGCATAAATAAATTTTAAAAATCACTACTTTATTTTCACAGTGGATTTTTAAAAAAATATTTATTTATTTGACAGAGAGAGACAGCAAGAAAGGGAACACAAGCAGGGGGAGTGGGAGAGGGAGAAGTAGGCTTCCTGCTGATGCCGGGCTCTATCCCAGGACCCTGGGATCATGACCTGAGCTCAAGTCAGACATTTAACGACTGAGCCACCCAGGTGCCCCTTCACAGTGGATTTTAAGGTGGCAGAACATTTTACAGGTTCTCTTATGGATGCAGTATAATAATTCACAATACTTTCTTGATTGAATCCCCAAACTGAGTGCATCTTACTGGAGAAAAGACTGAAAACGTTCCTATTCACTATTTTTGGTTCTACATCAATCTTACATTTCTTGCTGGTCCTGAATTCTTGCTATCATTTATCTTTGTCTAGTCACAATTAAAATGCAATAAAGGAGGAAGACTCCAGAAACCACATGAACTGATGGACTAAAAATCTGCCGTGCCACAGAAACCCAAGACGGATGCAAAGAATTTCTCTTCATGGAAGCTGCTTTCTGCTTTGTGCTCCTGCCTTGTGGTATTGATTAGTGCACAAGACTCTCCTGAATTTATGAATGCACAGCAAGATGTTCTTCAGCTCTTGGTGCATCTAGCAAGATGAATGCCAGTGAGAACCAACATTTTCCAGATGATAAAGGTATCAAGAGTAGATCAAGATTCTGAGATGCAGGTCCTGATTTCTGAAACCAAGTTGCAACAGGATAAAGTGTGCATATCAACCAGCATAGGCTGAGTTATGGTGCAATAACACAAACCCTCACATCTTTGTGGCTTTTTTTTTTCTCTCCCACATCTTAGTGGCTTTAAACATCAAAGGTTTATTTTCCACTTTCAATACCTGTCCTTTCTAGGTTGGCAGGGTGGCTCTTCCCATCAGTCACTCAGGTCTTAGGTTGGCAAAGAAGCCACCATCTTGAATGTTGTCGGTTGGCCAAGTCCAAAGGGAAAATGCTCAGGAAGGCCTCACTTGGGCAGTTAACTGCCCAGAAATGAATCACACCACTTCCACTTGCTACTCATTGGCCAGAATTAGTTGAATGACACTTCTCAATGACAAGGGGGCCAGGAAGTGCTGGAGGGGGAGAGAACTGGACTTAGGTGGTAACGAGCTAGTAACCACCACCGTGGTTTGAGGTTGGAGGATAGCAGGGTGAATGTCGATAGAGGAGCAGGTAATTTAGGGAGATGGCTGCTGGCTCTGCTGGACTGACAGCTTGCAGTAACACTCCAGACCTCCTCAGGCATCTGAAACCTCAGATGGCTGCAGTCATGTGTAATCAGCTTCTTCGACAAGCAGGACTTATTTATAGCAAAGTTCCAAGTCAGAAAGCCCAAGACTGAGCACTGTTCTCACGAATTTGTACCATTCACTACCCCAATGACCCTCTTGAGCTTGTATGCCGGAGTGGGAGGGTGATTTCAGAGTTATAGGGACCAAGTACTTTATCCATGTTGAACTCCTGAGATTCAGCACTGTTAGTGGAGAATGGGCACCATTACTGCCACCTTCCCCTGGTCACTGATGACCTAACATCACCCAGAAATGACTTTCTCCTTTCCTCTAAATGGGAACATTTAAATTAAAGCTTAATCTGAATCAATAAATTCAGTAAACCCTCCCTCAATAAGGTATGAGTAATGTTACCCTAGTACATTGCCTTCTCTCCTTCGGCTTGCTTGAATAATGGGGAAGGCTTATATTTAACTTAAATAGTCTTTTTTTTTTTTTTTTTAAAGTAAGCTCTACACCCAATGGGGGGCTTGAATTCACAATCCTGAGATCATAAGTCATGTGCTCTACCGACTGAGCCAGCCAGGCGCCCCTTAAATGGTCTTTTCAATAGTTTTTTTATTTTTATTTTTAAAGATTTTATTTATTTATTTGACAGAGACAGAGATAGCGAGAGCAAGAACACAAGGAGCGGGAGAGGGAGAGGGAAAAGCAGGCTTCCCGCCGAGCAAGGAGCCTGATGTGGGACTCTATCCCAAGACCCTGGGATCATGACCTGAGCCAAAGGCAGATGCTTAACAACTGAGCCACTCAGGTGCCCTTCAATAGTTTTTTTAAAAACATAAAATAGCATTGCAAAAAGTAACATGTATGTAAGCCTTAGTAACATTAGAATACCATTTTTAATGTCTGTTTAGAAGTACTATAACTTACTTGTATAAATTCTCTTATCAATGAGTTTTTAGATTGCTTTATACTCCTAACAACTCTGGGCTGAATATCTCATGTCCATTTGAAGGGGATCAGAATATGCCACCCCAAAATATGTCACTTTGGTATAAGGATTATTTTGAGTTGAAGGCATTTGAGAATAGATGCAGAAAAGGCTCCCTGTCCTCCTCCTTCCTACCTAAAAGCAGAACATAAATTTCCCATGAGAAAGGAGTCCTGCCTGTACCAGGAGATGGAGAGCCAAGGCCAAGATGAATCTGTACAAACAAATCTTACTACAGTAATCCTTATCTTCCATTAGTTTCCCCCATATATTTACTTTCCCACAATTTACTGCCCCGAGAAGTTCGAACTCCTTTTGTCTTATCACATCTCTCAAATTTATCGCTCTTTGTTAAAAATGGTATATAAGCTCTCAGGCCTAATGGCTTCTTTGGGGTTTTTACTTCATTTCTGTGAGCCCCCTCCCCCCATATACTTTTAAATAAACTTTTTTCTCCTTTAATCTGTCTTCCGTCAGTTTAGTTTGTCCCAGGGCCTCAGCCACTGAACCTAAGAGAATAGAGGGAAAAGGTTTTTTCCTCCCCTACCTCATCTTTTTTTTTTTTTTAAGATTTATTTATTTACTTTTAGAGAGAAAGAGCGTGTACGCGCCTTATGTGGAGCTCGATCTCACAACCCACGAGATCATGACCTGAGCCGAAATCAAGAGTCAGATGGATGCTCAACCAATTGAGCCACCCAGGCACCCCACCCGTACATTATCTTTGTCTATACATCCAGTTATTTCCCTGGACTGAAGTCGCCTGTCACATTTTTGACGTTGATACTTATTGCCCAAGTGCACTTAAAAAGACTATAGACAGGGGTGCCTGGGTGGCTCGATCAGTTAAGCATCTGGCTTCCCCTCTGGGTTTGATCTCAGGGTCCTGGGATGAAGCCCTGGGATGGAGTGTTTTGGGCTCCACACTCAGCAGAGTCTGCTATCTGCCCCTCCCTCTGCTCATGCTCTCTTTTTCTCTCTCTCAAGTAAATAAATAAATAAAATCTTAGAAAAAATAAAATAGCTAACATTGTAAAAAAAAGATGATAGACATATTCACACCTACTCTCAAGGTATGTGTATACAGTCTAATGAGCCTAATTGTTTTCTTAGACTTAAATCCCACTGCTTCATGAAGGCTTCACCTTCTATTCACCACCATCTCTTTTCCTTTTGTGAAATTCTTTCCACCTTGGGTCTGCAGCACTTTGCAGCTGAGTACTTCACTGTTCTCTTGTTAATTCATTAAAAAAAGAAAGAAAGAAAGGTGGGGGGAATTAGAAATCCCAGCTTTTATTAGTGCCTGGTCCTATGTAAGGCAGTAGAGATGCAAATACGAATTAGACCAAGTCATCACCTTCTAAGAACTCACAGTCCAGTGGGCATCTAAACCTTGATGTTAAATACATCTTGTGAGTAGCTGTGGGGTGGGATGGGGGATTTCACAAATGGGTATATTCCTGCTTACAGTCTGACAGAAGAACAGCGCTGGCATAGTAAATGGTGTCTGTTCATGAGTCTCTGGCAGTAAATAATGAAAGAGGTCCTCAAATACACATTCCTTCCGGCAGTGTGGGACTGTCATTATAAAAGCAGAGTAAAATTCCCAACTAAAAGTACCACTTCTTATTCATCCCAGTAGCTATACCATTTGACCCATATAGGTCAGGAAATGTCCCTTGAATGATGCAGGAATGAATAAATTCACAATTGATAAAGACGTCTTACTATAAGCAAAGAAAAGCCAAACTTTTAAGTATTTACAATCTCCCTACATCTAAAGAAGTGCCTTTGTTTTGACGATGGAGTGGGGAAGTTTGGGAGAGAATGATAGGAAAAAAAGGTCCTCTATTATAAAGGGAAAGAAAAATCCAGGCAAACAGCTAGGAAGGAGGTAGGAGCTCGGGAGAGCAGAGCACGATATGGAGAGATGTGGCAATTGCAAAAGCGAGGGGGGGGGATATGTTTTAAGATTTTTAGAAAGTCTGCTGTGTGATTTGTGATGTAACTCCCTTCCCTCTCTCCCCAAGAAAACATCAGTTAAAAAAAAAAAAGTGCACTCTTTTGTGTCTTTAGAGTCTGGTCAGAACTTGTCTTTTGAACGTGGGAAGGCATCAAGTCGAGCTCAAGGGTGGACACAGTCTGAGAGCGGAGAGTCAGGGAGGCCCAGGGTCATTCGTTGTTCACACAGCTTGTGTGTTAAAGGATCACGGAGTAGAACTTTCCGAGTCCGAGCTGTTACTAGGTTGGCCAAGGGGGAGAGAGGCGAACACAAAGTTGTTGGGGGATTACAGCGTTGGGGAAGAGCCAGGATGATTTAATCTGGCTCCAGAAGGGGTGGGTTGTGGGGAAGTAGTAATTCTCAGCCCGTTTGCTCAGTCCAGTGCCGGGCGCCTAATAGGAGCAAGGAATGTATGTGCTGACTGATGGGATCCTAGGGGATAGAGGGGACGGTTACGGCAATCGGTGAGTCAGGATTCGTTGCCCCATTGCAGAGATGAAGGCAGTGAGGCCCGAAGGTGATTCCATCCAAGACTCCCAGAGCTCAGGGCGGAGCCAATCCCTCAGGCTCTACCCCTCTGCTCCCCCCGCACCGGAGTCCCACCGCAGTTCGCGCCGGCACCCCGACTCCGCCCCTCCCACCCTACACTTCCGGGTTCCGCTCCGCCCACCCGTGAGTACTTCCGGTCTCCGGCACCGGAAGCCGCGTCCCTGAGCCGTGGAGCGGTGAGTCCACGGCGCGGGGGCCCACGGAAGCAGTCCTTGGGCGAGGCAGTGGCGGTCCAGGTGGCGGCGGGCACTTATTCCTCGGGTCACCACCGGACATCACGCGGCAGCCACTTCCCTGGCAAAGGCCTGTGGCTGACGTTACTTCCGGGGCATGTGCAGGCAGGAGAAGGCCGGAAGTGGCTCCAGTCCCACTTGGTGGCGGGGCGGAGTCAAGGAGGGTCTTCTCGGTGTTTCCGCGTTTCGTTCTGAAGCACCTGGGCGTTTAGGAGGGTGCCCGGGGTAGAGAGTGGCTGGTTAGCAAATACAAATACAGGACGTCTAGTTAAATTTTAATTTCAGATAAGCAACAAATAGTTATTTAGTGTAGGTATGTTCAAATATTGTATGGAACATACTTATATTTTAAATTCCTCGTTTATCTGAAGTTCAAATTTAACTGGACGTCCTATATTTTAACTGGCAACCTTAGCCTTGAAGACACCCCATTCTCACCCCCCCCTTCCCTGGGCCCTGGTATACCGTGGCAAGGCTGGGATCCTCTAGGCTAGTGTCCATCTGGGAAACAGGTACAGAGTTCACCCAGGCTGTCAAGCTGTTGCTAGATTCTAAGCTGCTTTTGGTTCCTAGTCCAATGGGGCCAGTCCCAGGGGCTTCCTGGCAAAAGCGGAGCCCATTTTCCGAGTTCCCATGGCGGCACCCTCTGTGTTCCCTTTCAGGGCTGGAGTCAGGCAGTATTGGTCTTATGGGAAAGCTGAGAACCATGCTGGCTAAGTGACTGAGGGCTACACGTTGTTAGGTTTTTTGAGTGTGGGATAAAGTGTTTGGGGTTCAAGTTTTCTGTGTTAACAGTGGGCAGCATCAGAGAGGCCAAGGATGTCAGGGGGAGAGCACTAGTCTTACTTTCATCCCACCTCTCATTTTTGACATGAGGTCCAGTGAAAGAAAAGGAGCTGTCTTTGTGGTAGAGCTGGAGCCTGTTTCCCAGCCTCCTTCCCCTGCTCTGTCCACGCTTGCTGCTGCAGTCAGCCAGTGGTATTTATGGTGGGCATCACTAAAGTGGATGCCTTTTTTAGAGATGATCTCTTTGGGGCTTCATTGTCCCTGAACTCCTTTACAGCCTCCTGACTTTCACCCCCAGTCTTCTTTAGCCTTTACCTTGCCCAGTGGGGAAAATGACTATTTGGCCTCAGCTGTGGGAGGCTGGCCTTTCCTGCTCTAGACACTCGGCTCTCACTCCTGCGGGTGGTGTGACCCAAGACTTGTCTTGTTATGTGGGAGCGAAAGGCGTTTTCTTGGCAGGGCTGGGTCTGGCCAGCCAAGCAGGTGGAAGGGTGTCCTTTTCTGTCCAGCTTGGGCCCCATGATACGTGGCCTCAATGTGGTGTTTAGTGACTTCTCTAAGGTCCCAGCATGAGCCAGTCTTTGCTGCCACTTCTCATTTGAACCTGAGCGTTTTGCTGAACTGGCCTTGAGTGCTGGGATTCCGCAGGCTATGTGTCCTGAGGATGTGCTCTGAGCCTGTCTATCAGTGCTCCTGTGAGCCTGCAGCCTCCCCACACAAACCTAGCCTTCCCAGGCTCCCCAGCCCAGATCCGCGAGCTAATGACGTAGAGCAGGCTGCAGGTCATCAGGCTCGGGGTCAGTCGGTGGGACAGCCAGCAGCCTCTTGGCAACAGAAGTGGTAAAGAGGCAAGGAAGGAGTGCCAGAAAGGGGTGTTGCCCCTGGAGGAACGCTCAGAAGTGCAGGGGGTGGAAAAGGGGTGGGGCAGGAGCCCACTGATAGGAATTGCTCCCTCTGTGAATGATTAACTCTCCGGCCAGAGCGGGTGGCTTAGGGGGAGGGCTCAGCTAACAGGACCTTTGGACTCAGGACAGAGTGTCCAGAGGGTTAGAGGATAGCCTGCAGAAGAGGAGGACATGGTAGATGGCAGGCTTGGGCTCTGACAACTGGAGTGAGATCAGGCAGCTGAGGGCCTCAGAAAGTCTTGGCCTGCCAGTTGGCCCACTGCAGCAGCCGCTGTGGGGTCCAGCGGCCCCAAGCCCTCAGAGAGGTGGCTGTGGGTGGGGGGGGGGCGTCTGTCTCTGGTCTTGCAGCAGCCTCACTAGTGCTTTCTTCCCCCTAGGCAGCCATGGGTGCCCGGTGGTGCTGAGAGCAGTGGGGCATGGCTGCAGTCCTGCAGGTTCTGCCCTGCGTGGCCCGAGCCCCCTTTCGCCCGCTCCTCTCGGGGGGCCCAGTGGTCCGGCAGGCCAGTGGCATGGCCCTGGCAGAGCAGGCTCAGCAGCTCTTCGAGAGCACTGTGGGTGCCATGCTCCCAGGCCCCATGCTGCACCGGGCACTGTCCTTGGATCCCGGCAGCGGGCTGCTGAAGGTGCGGGACCGGAGCTTTCAACTGCGGCAAAACCTCCACCTGGTGGGCTTTGGCAAGGCTGTGCTGGGCATGGCCGCTGCAGCTGAGGAGCTCCTGGGCCAGCATCTCGTGCAAGGTGTGATCAGCGTGCCCAAGGGGATCCGAGCTGCCATGGAGCATGCTGGCAAGCAGTAAGGAGCCTTGGGGGACTACTGCCCACTGTCCCCAGGTGGGGGGGAAGTGAAGCCCAAACTCGGCTCTGGATCAGGCAGGCCTCCCTCCCTCACCAGCATCCCTTTTCTTCTGGGTCTGGACTGGCTCCGGGATGGGTGTCAGTTGGCATTCTTCACCTATACAGCTGAGAAATCAGGTGGGAGGAGGGGAACCTGCCCCATCTCTTGCTGTCTGTTCTCTCTCTCTCTCTCTCTTCAGGGAGATGCTGCTGAAGCCACACAGCCGTGTCCAGGTGTTTGAGGGTGCAGAGGACAACCTGCCAGACCGTGATGCCCTTCGGGCTGCACTGGCCATCCGGCAGCTGGCTGAAGGTCTTACAGCTGACGATCTGCTGCTTGTACTCATCTCAGGTGTGGGTGCCAGATTGGCTCAGGACAGTTTAGGGGGCGGTGGTGGTGGTCCCAAATATCAGGTCTGCGAGAGATGGTTGGTCTGAGCCCCCAGGGTCACAGAGCAAGGGAGGCAGTAAAGAGCCTGGATGGCTGACCTCTGGGTGGCCCTGGGCAGGTTATCTGGCCTCCTTCGAGCTGGGGGTCCTCCCCAGAATGACCTTGTTTGGCGACCATAAGAGGGCATATAGGGAGCATATAACTCAGGGTGTCGCAGGGGTAAAACGTCCCTGCTGTTTCTGTTATCTGTGTCAGTGTGATCTGGGGCTAGAACCCAGGTCTCTAGCTCCCACGGAGCCCATCCTCGGTCTCGCTGTCTCCTCCTGGTCTACCCCCTATTCCAAGCTCTTAATGTGAATAGTTCTTCTAGTGCCTGCTGGGACCTGGGCTCCAAGGCAGGGCACAGCCCAGGGTGTGGTGACTGTACGCACGGTCCCTGCATGTCCACACGGGGGCACCCTAACCCCACCTTTCCAGCAGCCCCTTCCCTAATGTGGGTACTTCCTGCCTGCTTCCTTAAGTGGGGAGGTTCTTTTGCAGTCTTATCCCCTCTGCCCAACTTCTTCACTGTCTCTGCAGGTGGGGGCTCAGCCTTGCTGCCCGCGCCTATTCCCCCTGTGACACTGGAGGAAAAGCAGACACTCACCAAGCTGCTGGCAGCCCGCGGGGCCAACATCCAGGAGCTGAACACCATCCGGAAGGCGCTGTCCCAGCTCAAGGGTGGGGGGCTGGCGCAGGCCGCCTACCCTGCCCAGGTGCGTGGGTCCTTGCTACCCTAGGCAGCCCTGGGCTGCTGGAGCCAGACCACACGTGCCAGGGAGACAAAAGCCTGGAACGGCATACAAATTGGCAGGGGCCTGGCGTAGGAATCCACGGGGCTGGCTGGGAGGGGCCTCCGAGCGGATGGGGGTGGGGTGTCCAAATGGCACATGTTCTGCAGACCCCCTGGAGAGGGGTTAGGAAAGGGTGAGGAAACGCACCGGGGCCGTCTGAGGCTGTGCGGACACATGGCAGGGGATGGGTAGCTGCTTGTTCTCAATGGCTGTGGGGTGAGGACCCGGAGGGACTGAGCCTTGCTTCTGTGCCGCCTCCCCAGGTGGTGAGCCTGATTCTGTCAGATGTGGTGGGGGACCCGGTGGAGGTGATCGCCAGCGGCCCCACAGTGGCCAGCGTCCACAACGTGCAAGATTGCCTGCACATCCTCAATCGCTATGGCCTTCGTGCAGCCCTGCCACGTTCCGTGAAGACTGTGCTGGCTCGGGCTGACTCTGACCCTCACGGGCCGCACACCTGTGGCCATGTGCTCAACGTGATCATCGGCTCCAACGCACTGGCACTGGCTGAGGCCCAGCAGCGGGCCGAGGCGCTGGGGTACCGGGCCGTGGTGCTGAGCGCAGCCATACAGGGCGATGTGAAAAGCGTGGCCCAGTTCTACGGGCTGCTCGCCCGAGTGGCTGGAGCCCACCTCACCCCGCCTGGGACTGCAGCCTCCGTGGAGCAGGAGGAACAACTCCACCAGCTGGCAGCTGAGCTCCAGCTCCCGGACCTGCAGCTAAAGGAGGCTCTGGAGACCGTGGTGGGGGCTGGGGGCCCCATCTGCCTGCTGGCTGGTGGCGAGCCCACCGTGCAGTTGCAGGGCTCGGGAAAGGGTGGCCGGAACCAGGAACTGGCTCTGCGTGTTGGAGCAGAGCTGGGACGGTGGCCACCGGGACCCGTAGATGTGCTGTTTTTGAGTGGTGGCACCGATGGGCAGGATGGGCCCACGGAGGCAGCCGGGGCGTGGGTCATGCCTGAGCTTGCCAGCCAGGCTGCCGCTGAAGGCCTGGACGTGGCTTCCTTCCTGTCCCGCAATGACTCACATACGTTCTTCCGCTGCTTCCGCGGCGGGGTGCACCTGCTGCACACGGGGCTGACTGGCACCAACGTCATGGACGCTCACCTCCTATTGCTGCGGCCGCGGTGATGGCGTAGGTCATGTTGCAGGAGTACAGAGGAGACCTACGGGGTAGCAGCCTGGGGCAGACCAGGGTTGGTCCCCAAGGCCTCAGCAGGCCTGAGGGCCCCTTCTCTCCTTGGTGCTGGCTGCCTGGGTGACCCTGACACCTCATACTCAGGGCCTCTGCTCTGTGTTCGTTCCGCCAGCCAGACTGGCAGATGGGGGCTCTCTCCTCTCCCCCCTTTCTGCCATGACAGCAGCTAACCCTGAGGACTGGGATGAGCCCCTTGGCCCGTTTGCTATTCTTGGTCTTCCCCCACAGCGGGCAGCCCCTCTGCCAAGCTCTTGAGTGTCTTTTCTGTGGGGTGAAGCGAGAAGGACTGCAAATAAAAAGAACCACACTGTGGGTTCTCCGTGTGTTTTCCCTCAGAGCAAAGACTCAGCTGCCGGGAGAAGGAGTGGGGTCAGGCTGCAGCCCGAGCTCTAGGACTCCACAGGGGTTCCCCATACCCTTCTCTGCAGGACACACTCAGCACCTGTCTCACTGAAACAGGAGCTGAGGAAGGTTGAGCTTGGCTTTGTCACGCGCAGCGTGGGCCAGCAGAGACCCCCGGGAGGACAGGCCGAAGGACTGCGGTCTATGGGGTCTGAGCAGGGCGGGCCACCCGTCCCAGCTGTGACTCCCCTGTGGCATCCCTGTTGCAGTCTCCAGGCTCTGCTGCAAACCTTGCTGGGTACAAGCCCACTAGCCACTAAGGCTGTCCTCGCCTTCTGTATTTGGACAGCCCTTAGGGACAGACCACACCGTTGGTTGAGCTGCCCTTTGTGTATCCAGGGGCTATTCCGAGGCACACAGGATTCTGGACCTTGTTTGCTTGTGTCAGGCCCATTTTCTCAGGCTGAACGTCCCAGTTTCTTTAGCTGCTGCTTCAGGACACAGTGCAGTTCCTGGTGCCAGCCTTGCAGTGGGGGTCTCTAGTGCTGAGATGGTGGGTCAGAGTACTGAGGGGGTCCAGCAGCCCCCTGCGCACCCCCGTTACTGTTGGCTAGGGAGGAGGTCAGTGGGGAAGAGAGCAACAGAGGAAAGGTTCCCTCGGCTAGGCTAGCGGCCTGAGTGGCCTGAGCGGCCTGCGCTGGGAGACGGCGGGGCTGCTGTCCTACCTCTCTCCGGGCCCCCTCGCTCAGGATCCCAGCCCTCCGTTGGCCGCCCCCGCCGTACGCCACGGCTCCAATCCCTATATGAGTGAGCAGTAAAATCACATAGGAATAAAAAGCCATAGAGAACAGCGAGGCCTGGGGCTGCTCCTGCCGGCCCCTCCTCCAGCCCGGCTGTGCCCTCCTCTCTGACGGTGTGGGACCTGGGCTGGCACGCCCTCCCCCGGGGAAGAGTCTCCCTTACCCACTTGGGCTCTGGACAGCCCGGCTTGCAGATGGCTCATGACCTGAGGACAGGCGAGGTGAGTCACGTGAGCCAGGCTCTGGAGGTCAGGGAGGTTCAGGGAAGAGGGGAGTTGGCGCCCCTCTGATGCAGGGCACCGCTTCCTTCCCTTCTGTACCGGCACGGGGTTTCCGCTGACTGCGGGGTCACAGTCTAGGGGGTATGGTCCCTACGTGGAAGTAAGTACCTGTGCCCTGTTCCTCCTCTGACAACCTCCTGTTTCAGTCCTTGCCCTTGGGAGCACGAGCATTAGTGCGAGCATTAGTGCGGGGTGTCAAGTTACAGGCAAAAGCAGGACAGGAGGGCAGGGCCTGCGGCAGTACTTGTCTGTCCTGTCCACAGTGTGTGTGTGGGGGTGGCATGTAAGCACACACACGTGGGTGGCCAGGGGTAGGGCCGGGCTGCTGCTTGTGCACTAGGCTGCTTACATGCCTGCTGAGGAGGTTGGGTGTGGGTGGGCTTGCCAGAGGGTACCCCTGTGTCCCTTTGACCCTTGCCCTATGTCTGTGTTTGTGGGGGCTGGGAGGCCAGGGCCTGGATCGGGCCTAACCCATTAGCTTTGCTCATTTGATATCCCCAAGATGAGAACAGATATATTTGGCCTCAATCTAGACGAAAATATGAGATAAACGCTGCATGGTCAGTGTTCAATAGGACTTATTATTTGCTCCATAAATTTCAATTATGGGTCATAATAATTATTCCCATCCTGTGGCTCTTGGCTTCTGTCTCTCCTGGCTCAGGTTCCTCTTGCCCTTGCGCCCACCTCATTTCCATTCCCTGCAGCTTTCCCGGCCCACCTGGAGGCTTTTGCCATGCGGTGTGCCCAGCCCCCCCCTCACTGCTGCCACCTTTACAGGCCCTTCCGTTCTCTGTACTTGGCATGAACTAAAAAGAGCTGGGCAGTGGGCCTGGACAGCCCTTAGGTATCAGCTAATCCAAGTTCCCTTATTTTATGGCTGGAGAAATAGGGAAGGTGGCTTGCCTGGGGCTGCCCAGCAAGTCTGCCACAGAACCAGAAAGCCTGGTCGGGACCTGCTTGCCCACCCTGTGGGGCTCAGAGACCCTGGGGCCCAGAGAGAGCTCAGCCAGAGTCAGGGATCCCCTCTTGCATCCCCGCTGCCCTTCAAGGGCTTGGGGATGGTGATGTGACCATGCTTGGCCTCTCTGGGAACCATAAAACAGATTTGTTGGTCCCTTTTTGGTTTAGATTTCACAGTTCCATTGCATGTATGATTTGGTAGAAAACCACGTGCCCTTGGGTGATGGGCTTCTGCACAGAGGTCGTGTCTGCATCTGTCTGCATATCTGTATATGTGTGCGTGGGGATGCATGTGGGCATGTGTGTGTCCAGCTCCTGAGCAGGCATCTGAGCTGTGCTCCCCTCTACCCCCGGGTGAGGACACACAGTTTGGTATGGTCAATCTACTGGGGATACAGTGAAGCAAGTTGGACAAGGAGGCCATAAAGCCTGGCAGAGGCCAACATGAAGGGCTTTGTGTGCCTGGCTGAGGGGGTGAGACTTCCCATGGATGGTGGTGACAAGTCTCCTGGGATTTTGGCAAGGATCAGCCGGGAGGCTGTTTTAGGACTCAGGTGCTGGGACTTCTTTACTGCAAGGATGGGGGATGCCAGGGGGACATGCCAGGAGGTGGAAGAGGTGCCACAGATGAGAGAGAGGTGCATCACTAGGCTGGGGAGCCCCTCCCAGCTCCCCTCTGCCTGCCTTCTGCAGCCTCACCCCAGCAGTCTTCTGCCAGTCCAGGTAAACATTTAGGGGGCCACTTTGGAACCAAGGCTAGAAGCCCTGGCTCAGACACCCCTCTCAGTGCCTTCAGGGTCTTGAGGATCTGGAAGGTGGAGCAGCTGGGCAACCAGTGGATGCTTTGGTGAGCGTAGGCACCCTGCCCTTATGTAGGCTCTCACACGATGGCAGTTAAAAGACCTGGAAGGAGCCCTGCAGTGGGAGTCGGGCCCTAGGTCCTGGCCTTGCCACCTTCCTTTCTCTAGGTCTTGCTTTTCTCTTCTGTCTAATGGGGACAACATCCTGTCCCACTCACCGCTCTGGGGAGGTGTCAGCAGTAGATGGATCCGGGTAGGAAAGATCTGTGGAAGTGGGGGTGCTCCGGGAGGGAGGCAAAGAAGGGAGAGGTGCTAGCCTCTTCCAAGGAGAAGCTCAGGGAGCTCTCCACACAGGGAGGCCCCCTTCTTCCAGGCAGGGCCTGGGTTAGAGCCAGTAAAGCCTTGATCCTCACTGACTGAGGCCCTCCGGCACTGGACTAGCACTCGCAAGGGGTGGTCTTTGAGTTTTAAATGGCTGCTGGTGTGCACCGCGCCCTGAGAGGTCACAGAACCAAAGTGAGCTGACCCACCCTGGGGGAGAGCCCCCTCCTGTCTCAGAAAAAAAAAAAAGGACAGGACAGCCTGATCCCTCTGGATCTGGATCATGTGTGAGAGACATGATGAGGCCCAGACTGGGGTGGGGGAGAACCGGCTTGAATGCAGGCTAGGACTCCCTAGCCGAGTGAGAGAATTTGGGGTGTGCTGGGGAGGACAGGGGTCATGGAGGGCTGGGGCGATGCTGACATGCCACTCAGGGTGTAGCCAATGGCCCAGGCAGGGTGCTGCACGAGAGTGGGGTCACGGAGCTGTGCTGAGCTGAGTCCAAGCCAGGAGGGGTGGCCTTGTTCCCTGGGACAGGGGTGTCTGGAGGTCAACCACTCCTGGGGAATCACTGGGGCCAGTCCCGAGGCTTATCCTCTCCCACTTCCCCTGACTTGGGCTGCTCTTGGACCTGGCTGGGTTGGACTGTGGCAACCCATCTGGGCCCTTGAGATCTGATGCCCATAGCTCTGATTCCACCTCTCTGTACATGTTGGTCCATCTGGGGCTGTTGCCTGCTCAGTTGAGGAGGCCGTATTAGGGAAGAGGGTGAGGGAGAGTTGGGCCCCAGAAACAAGTGCTCCATCTGACCAGTCCTAGGGAGACGAATGTCCCCGGCAGCTCTGCCTTATGGGTCACTACCCATCATGACCTTGTATACGGATGGCTCCCCGGGGGTTCAGGGAGCTCTAGGACCTGGCTCTGCTCCTCCAGCCAAAGAGCCAGAGGCTGCATGCCCAAGAGGCACCCCACTGGGGAGCTCCCGCCCTGGGTTCTGCGTAGTCCCCACCTTTCCTGCCCCTCCTCTGGCAGCCAGAAGAGCCACCCTGCTTGCTTCTCTAGAGAAGTGTGAGTAGCACACTCTGTCCCCGTGCAGCCCTGCTCTGCTCCATCCCCAGCTCCAGCTGAGAAGGGGGCGGGGCCCCCAGCCCTGGTTTCTGCCCTTTTCCATCCACTCCCACCCACCCGCCCAGCTTCAGGGTCTCTGGATCTCCTGGTAGCCTTGGGTCATCTCATATAACCGCGCTTGTAGCCCTTATGCTGGAGCCGGGGCTCTGTCTCCACCTGTTCTCTTCCTCCCCCTGTCCCCCGGTTTTCCTCCCCGTCCAGCTCAGGAAGCTGACCACAGGAGCATCTGGGCTCTGGCCTGAATCCCCACTGTTCACTACTGTGGGTAAAGCTGTCCTGGGGATCCTATTTTGGGGTAGCTGGTCAGAGACCCCTCGCACAGGGAGAAGCGCCCCTCCCCACATGTGGCTCTGTGGGTCTGGCGGTCAGGAGCTGGGGGTGAAACAGCCAGCCTGTGGCGGCGGGGGGCAGATCGCTCCTTCTCTGCCCACACCCCCCAACCTGGGCAGTGGGAGCAGTCCAGCACATGCCCGACCAGCAACCCAAAGCCCAGGAGGGACAGGCACTTTAGGGGTCACAGCCCCGTGGACAGCGCCTCTGCTACCACCTGGTAACCTCACAGCCACAGCCCTGCCAGAGGCAGCGTTCAGCGCCCCGGACTCCAGGACTGGGCATGCACTCAGACCTTCAGGTGTGGCTATTCCTGCAGCCCAGCCCCCGCCCCCCGCCCCCCACATCCCCCTCAGGCCAAGACCACCCGCAGAAGCCAGGCACCAGGCAGCTTTGCCGCCACCCCCCCCCCGCGGCCAACTGGCTGCCCCTCTGCCCTGGGCTCCTGCCGGCCGCCGGGGCAGCGGGCACTGTGACTGCTGTGCCCGTTGCCCCGGGCCAGGAGGCGCCACGCCGGACTGCTCCCTGTCCCCACCCGCCCGGCCCCCAGGGCTCCCCGCTCACCTCGGTGGCGCTGTCTCCGCACCAGAGGCACTGCAGTGTGGGAACTGTCCCGAGGAGCCAGTTCTCCGCTGAAACAAAGAGGTGGGGGAGAGAGAGGGGGGCAGCGGGAGAGGGAGAGGGTGAGTGAGCGGGAAGGAGCGGAGGCTGGAGGGGAAGAGAGAAGGGAGAGGGCGAGGGAGGAGACAGGAGGGAGGGGAACGCAGGGAGATCGCGCCGGACTCCCGGGACTGAAGGGCCGGCGTGAAGGGAGAGGAAGTGGGGAGGGGACGGAGGGGAGAGATTGTTCGAGGGGCCGCACGGCGAGGGGCGTGGGCAGGAGACGGAGCCGGGTGACAGGCAGGGCTGCGGGCCGGCAGCGGGCTGGGGGCTGGGCCAGGCGCGGGGGGCAGGGGGCCCCACCCGTCCTCTGCCCGCTCTGGCACTTGGGTGGGTGGGCAAAGGCCACGAAGGGGAATGGGAGGGGGAGGCGGGCCGCCAGGCGAGGGCTGAGGGGCTGGGCTGGCGGGCGGGCTGGCTGGGAGCACGGGGGGCCGGGGACAAAGGCGGGAGAAGAACAAAGGTGTCCGAATGGAGGAATCAGCCCCTGCTGACCTCCGGGTGCCGCAGTCCCCAGCGTCCTGGACAGAATCTCCCGAATGGAGGGCAGGTCCACTCTGGGGCAGTCCAGGCTCTGAAGTGGCAGCCCGAGGTCAAGGGGAGAGGGGATGGGCTGTGAGAGTGGGCAGGGCCCCTTCCTTCTGAGAGAGGTCGAACGTGCTGGCTGCAGGGACTGACCACATATCAGGATGCCAGTGTCACTGTCTCTTTGGGGGAGGGGATGGTCGATAGGGTCTGAAGCTGGGCCTGAAAGCTGGGTGGGGCAAGTCCCTTTTAAGGAAAAGCATTTGGGGTCCTGGGGAGGAGGGAGGGTGGTGGGCACTTCAGGGAACGGGAGGGATGGGGATGAGGGAGTGGGGAGCTGGGGACAGGGCAGAGATGAGGCGGAAAAGGGGCCACAAGGGTGGGTTCAGAGCTGCAGCCCCTCAACAGGCCCAAGGGCAGCAGAGGCCTCCCTCTCCACACCCCACAATTCTGGGGCTGCCTAATACAGGATAGGCTAATGAGCCACTTCCCTCCTGCATCGAAGCAGCGTTCCAGAGCACCTACCTTCTCTGGAGAACAGGAGAGGGGAGGGAGCCATGGGCTGGCCTGAAGCCGTGACAGGGAAAGGGGGAGACACTCAGCTCCCAGCCCCACCCCATAGGGAAAGGGTAAGAGCTAGATGCCCCTTAGACTCTGCCTAGCCCCACCCCCTACCACCTCCTCAGGGAAGCCCTCCCAGCCCCACTGAGCCAGGCCACATCAACCCAGCTGCCACTGGTCTTACTACATCTTCCAGTAGCCTGGAAGCCTGAGAAAGGAAAGAAAGTATCTCCCTCCGGGCGCCTGGGTGGCTCAGTTGGTTAAGTGACTGCCTTCGGCTCAGGTCATGATCCTGGAGTCCCTGGATCAAGTCCCGCATCGGCAGGGAGTCTGCTTCGTCCTCTGACCCTATCCCCTCTCAGGTGTTCTCTCTCTCAAATAAATAAATAAAATCTGTAAAAAAACCAAACAAACAAAAAAAAGAAACTACCTCCCTCCTTCCTTTCCTCCCTCCCTTTTATCCTTTCTTCCCTCCTTCCACTTTTTATTTAGAAATAGTTTCAAACTTACAGAAAAGTTGTCAAAATAAGAATAGTCTAAGATACTCATATACCCTTTGGCCATATTCAATTATTGTTACTATTTTGTTTCACTTGCTCTACGTATTTGCTCTGTGAGAGAGAGAGAGAAAGAGAGAGAGAGAGAGAATCATGCATCATTTGTTTCCTGAGCTATTTGAGAGTAAGTTGCAGGCATGTGGCTGAAAGGATGGTTTCCTATCTGCTTCTGTTTCTATCTCGTGGAGCCAGCCTAAGGGAGCCCGGACCATGCTGTGTGGAATGAATGAAGGTCTGGAAGAGGCAAGGAATGAGTGGACATCACTTCCTGGGAGCTTGAGGCCTGGGGACTGGAGGCCCTTGGCCAAGGCCCCTGAGAGTTGGGTTGCATACGTCTGTGGCCCGCGGCCGGCGGGCAGGGTAGAGCCTGAAGAGCAGGGACGCCCTCACTGCAGCAGCTGGGCCCACTTGGGAGATGAGGTCCTGCCTGCCTGGCCCTGAGTGGGCTTGAGGCCTTGAATTCTTGCCTTTGGGCCCTCCCCACAGCCCCATGAAGGACAGGGCAGGGAGGGGGCCCCACTTGATAGCTGGTCCATGCTGATTGGCTTAAAGAGGGCAGGATGGGGGCTCTGGTCGTACTGGGGCTTATGCGATGGTCCCTGACACAGGGCTGGCATTCCTTCTGTCCCCCTGGTGCTCTCAAATGGTTGCAGTCCCATCTGGAGGCTGTCCTTCGGATGACTTTTCTCTTATCCCTCCTCACCCCCATCCAAAGGTTATGGTTAAGTGTGGCATTTAAAAATCACACAGTGAGGGGCGCCTGGCTGGCTCAGTTGGTGGAGCCTGTGACTCTTGATCTTGGGGTCGTGAGTTCTAGCCCCACATTGGGTGTAGAGCTTACTCAAAAAAACAAACATCTAAAACCTCCTGAATCGAATGAGTCATAATAATAAACTTAAAAATTTGGAGAACAAAATCACATGGGGAAAGATGATCTGAACTCTGAAGCCCAGATTTCCTCTCCCTTGTAGATGAATTCTTCTTCCTCCAGGAAGCCCTCCAGACTACTTCAGATCTTCCCACCTCACATGGCTTCTGGAGAATGCCAGCCTTGTTTGTTCCTTTGCTGGTTCACACTGGTGCTATATCGGCCTACGGCTTTGCTCTGCCATCAGCCTTTCTCCCTCCTGCAGCCCATGGCCAGTCAGATAACTGGTGTCCCATAGATGGATGGCAGTGGCTTGGTTAGTCCTGCCAGGACATTGAGTCTCTCGGATGCCCCTGTGCCCACTGACTGAGAGTCCACAGGCTCTGGGGTGGCTGAGGTGGCAGGAGGGTGTTGGGCAAGGGGATGCACCCGAGAGAGGAAAAAGGCTTGTTCAAGACCAACAGCCTGTCAAGGCAGAGGCAGGCCTCCAGCTTGGGTCTCTGACCACCTATTCAGCACCTTGTGCCTCTTCCCCCGGGGCATGGGGGAGCCTGTGCAGGGTGGAGGACGAGGGTCCTCTCCAAACCCCACTCGGGTGATCACAGGACCTGCAGAAGCAAGGGACGAATGCATCCCCTGCATCTGTTACCCCCGACCCACCCCCCCACCCATGTGAGAGCCCAGGGTACACAGGCCTCCTCCCCCCGCCCATCCCCCAAAGCGATTTCTGCCAATTAACACATACGGTATTTACTTAATTAGGGTAATGACATAATTAGTATAAGTTGGGCTCCATCGCATGGCTTCAACATGCAATTAAGAGCCGCCAGCGGGAGGCGACATTGTGGAAAAGCTCATTCAGTTTAGGTTCGGGCATGGAGGCCGGAGCAGCTGCCCGTGCTTGGGAGGGAGGCAGCGGCCGCTGTGCGTGGGGGTGACTGCAGGCGGCCTGGAACAGCATAGGACCGGAGAGGCAGTGGGGAGGGGGCGGAAAGGCAGTTTCCGGGGCTGAGGGGTGACCGGACCCCGCCTCCCCCATCACGTATGGACGCTGCCACTCGCACAACCCCAGGACAGGGCAGGAGCCTTGGCTTGGCTGGGGTGACTGAGACTGGGGGCCTGAGCACTCCAGGCCCCTCGGCCCCCGGTGTCTCCCTGAGATGCCACCGTTAGCGGGATCTGTCTTTGTCTTCAGGGCTTTGCTGCTCACAAGAGCCACCGTCTCTTGGGGCGCCTGGGTGGCTCAGTTGGTTGAGCGACTGCCTTCGGCTCAGGTCATGATCCTGGAGTCCCGGGATCGAGTCCCAGGATCAAGTCCCGCATCGGGCTCCCTGCTCGGCGGGGAGTCTGCTTCTCCCTCTGACCCTCCCCACTCTCATGTGCTCTCTCTCATTCTCTCTCAAATAAATAAATAAAATCTTAAAAAAAACAAAACAAGAGCCACCGTCTCATACCCACTGGCCTGGTGGCTGCTCATGGTGGCCCTGTGAGGCCACAGACCGGAAGGTCTACTGTTATCCTCATTGGACTCGTAGGGAAACTGAGGCTCAGAGCAAGCAGGTGGTAAAGCCCCTCATGGCAGTGCTGACCCTAAGAGGCAGCCCAACATGGCTGGAGACTTCTTGAGCCCAGGCAGATCATCCTCAGGCTCCGGGAGGTCTCCTGCCCTTTAGGCTCCTTTCCCTGGTGGGGGGGAGGGGTTCCCCAGACCCCTGCCTCCCCTCCCTTCCACAAGGCCGGGAGGCAGGGCCCAGACCTTTCCAAGACCATCCATAGCTTTTCTAGGTGGCAGAAGCAGGGAAGTGAGAGGAGATGGGAGACAGTGCCACTGTTGTGTCAAAGGGGAAACTGAGGCTCCGGGACCTGCTGTGAGAACCGAAATCAGGCCTCAGCAAACCTACTCCCTGGCAGGCTGAGTCACCTGGGCTATCTTCTCCCTCAGGCCTCACTTTCCCTGTGTGAAAGGAGAGAGTCTATGATCCATGGTCCCAGACATCCTGGGACTGTCCAGAGCTCCTGGGGATGTGGGACCCACCTTGACATCTATTTAATCCCCCCCTAAATTGTGTCATCACAGATGTCCCTCCCCTTTATGTCCCACTTGAGCCCTGCCTGGCTGTCAGGGCCTCTGGGGAGGCAGCTCTAACTGGCATTTCTGTCTGTTCCAGGCTGGGCCCCCTGCCCTTCAGAACTGCGGAGTCCCTGTCTCCTTTCTGGGAGGCCTGGGCTCTGGGGGCCATCCTAGACTCTCCCACCCAGTGGTGCCTCATCTCATAGGTGATACCTCCAGATGGCCGGACTCTGCTCTTATCTGAGCTGGTCCCAGATCTATATGGTCAGGTTGAGGCTGACTTGTTTGCTCACTGTTGACTCTGGGCCAAGCACCTTGGGCCTGGTTGCTGGGGGGCAGGGATGGGAAGGGATGGGCAGGCAGAGATGAGGGTAAATGCCTCCAGGGACTCACAACCTCAGAGTTCAGACAGACCCAGGTGCAAGAAGTGTCCTCCAAGGGGAGGCAAAGGTAAGCACCGGGAAGAGCCAAGACTAAGGGTCACACTGCGTAGAGAGATCTGACCTTCTCCCTCACTGGTCAGGAGGGGCAGCACCTGCTGGGCCTGGGGGAGGCAAGGCTTTCAGTCCACAGAGGATGTACTTCAGGTGGGACCAGTATGAGCAGAGGCTGGGAGGCCAGAGTAAGGATGTGGGGATGCCATCATCAGGCACGACATATTTGGGTGGGCTCTGGGGAGCTTGAGGAAGGGGCTGGGGACCCTGGCTGTTTGTGGGAGGGTCAAGGCATTCCCTCGACATCCATTCAACATAAAGTCCCTTTCATGTGTTAGGCGTATGATGTTCTAGGTTGGGAATTTAGTAGGGACCAAGACAGATGCAATCCCTGCCCTCATGGATGGAGCCTGTACCCTAGTTGTGAGGGATAGGAAAACAAGAGCAGCGTCATGCAGGTGTGATGCAGAAGATCCTAACACAGTGAGGTGCCAGGGCTGGGGGACACTTTAGTCTGTGGGGCCAGGGAAGCCTGCAGTGACATTTAAACCAAGATCTGAGGGATCCAGAGACTGGGGGAAGAGCATTCCAGGCAGAAGGAGTAGCAAGTGCAAAGGCCCTGAGGCACTGAAGGACAGCTCACATGACTGGGGCAAGGAAAAGAGGAGAAAGGAGGTGGATGACACCTGGGAGGCAGGCAGGCATCTACAGGTCAGGCTGAGGCCCATGGATTTCATTCTGTGTGTGACAGGAAGTCATTAAAGGGTTTTAAACTGGGGAGTGACCCCCCCCCCGCCCCGGGAGTGATTTTTAAAAATCACTATGGCAGTGGTGTGGAGGCTAGAAGACCAGGGCAGAGCTGGGAGAGGATGGTGGCTAGGACCAGGATGCTTGCTGGGAGGTGATGGGAAGATGGTATCCGGGATGTTGTTTGGAAGCCGGACTAACAGGGCTCCTCCTGAGTGTTGGCTGTGGGGTGTGAGGGAGGGTTGTCAGGGCAGCTCTTCAGTTCCTGGCTTGGGCACATGAGCCAACGGTGTGGCCATTTTCAGAAGAGGGGAATGCTGGGAAGAACTAGCTGGTCACAGGGAGAATGAGGGCTGGAGGCACCAAGGAAACAGTTGTTGGGTTTAAGTCTGGAGTTCCAGAGACAGAGAGAGAGGGAGCTCATCCATATTTAGCGGAGACACAAGACCCAAGGTCCCCAGTCAGCTCTAGGAGCCCAGAGATTCAAACAAGCCAATCATCTGGAGGTCTCCAGAAGGGAGGTAGGGGCCAGTTGGGAAGGACCCTGCTCTCAATGCCCCCCCCATATCTGCCCGGTGAGCCAAGACCACCTCACCCCACCCCAAAGCTGGAGAAATAAGCTGATTCCACAAACTTGGCTTTCCTGAGCCAAGGCCCAAATGGGCTGGAAGGTGTTGCCATGGAAACCCTGGAGGCCAGCTGTCCAGGTAACCGGGCCTCGTGCCCACCTTCACAGGACCCCATCATGCCTTAAAATGCTCCTTCAGAGTGTCTGGGACTACCTCCCCCTCTATCATCACAAGTTAGCTGTGTGTCCTCAGGTAAGCCTCCGACCTCTCTGGGCAGTGGCCTCCCCATCGGAGGCAGTTGGAGGAGTAATTCCCTTCAGCTCCAGCTGAGGCAGGACAGGCAGAATGATGGGGCCGGGGGAGAGGGCACTGTCCCCACAGGCGTGGCCCGTGGCCCCTGCCTCACTCCCCCGCCCAGACTCCCAGTTCCGTGGGGCCCACTCGTGGCAGGCGGGCATCACTCCTGGGTATCCCCTCTGCAGGGCGAGGAGGTGACTGCCAAAGCCATCCTCCACGTCCCTCGCTCCCCCCATGCCAAGCACATCAGGGGATAATTAAGTAAAAATAGGCCTTCCGACCAGTGTAGCTCATTAAGGCCTAATTAAGTTAATTAGTTCCAGGTGTGGATGGCGAGGCTCAAGTGAGGCGGCGGCTGTTCGCTGTAATTGCATTTTCGAAGCAGCAGTGACGGCAGAGGCGGTGGCTTCCTCCAAGGCCTGGAAGCCCGCCAGGAAGTTCGACAGGCTGCCGCCGAGCTGGGAGCGGGGGGAGGCCCAGCAGGCCTGGACCACCCGCAGAGAGCAGTGGCCCAGGTTCAAGGTCAGCCAGGCTCAGGGAAACCTGCACTCTCAGCCTTGCTAGCTCTTCTCTCCGCAGGGGTGCGGGGGGCTGGGAGACTGGGCAGGGGGCGGGGCACAAAGTCACTGGCAGGCATCGTCCCCACTGGCCGAGTAGGGTGGGCCCGCTGTGGCTTGTCCTTTGGATTCCCTCACGCCCCGTGGCGGTCCCCACGAAGACTGTCAAATGGCTTTGCTGAAGGGGGACGTGTGACTCAGAGGGAGGCAGCCGGTCGGACCTGTAGGAATCCACCTAAGCCACCCTCTCCATTTGGCTCCAATCCCTACTCTGGTTCCTTTCTCCTGCAGGCGTGTGGCTCTAAGTGATGCCCTGTCCCTGCGGTTCAGAGTGGGAGTGGGGCCGCTCAAGTCTGGGGTCTCTGCAGAGGACCTGCTGGCCCCTTCAGTCTCCTGCCCAGTTGTCTCCCCAAACCCACTTCCTGCCCCAGCTTCAGGACGGCCCTGCCAGCCGTGGTCCCATCCCATTCACTCATCCATTTGGCTGTGGCTCACTGGGCCTCTCCTCTGTGCCAGGCAGCGGGGCCAGGGCTGGGGACGCAAGGCTGGCTGAGGCAGGTTGGACCCTGCCCCATGGCACCTTTGGTGTCTCGGAGGAGGCAGACCTACTAATGGCCCTGGCCACACAGTATTGTCAGACCTGGGAGGAAAGCTGTCTGAGGCGCTGTGAACACGATCCAGGTGAGGAGGGGGTCAGGCAGCTGGTGTGCCAGAAACTACAAGGGCCTCCTTCTGGTCAGAGGGAGTGTGGAGAATGAGGGGCCCTATCAGGGAGGGGCCAGGTGGGCCGTGGAGGGGTCTAAGGCCAGGGAGGAGTGGCTGGACTTGAGGGGGGGTTGAGGTAGTAGGGGTGGGATTTGGTGCACTGGTTGTGGCTGGAAGGGGTAGGCAAAGAAGAGCCCGCAGCCCCCAGGGGAGGGGCTCTGGGAGTGGGGTTGGCTTCTGAGACCCCATGGGGCCGGGACTAGGGTGAGGCAAGTAAAGTGCCTAGGTTGCAAAACTGGGGGCATTCACTCCCAGCCTTGTGTCCCCATCTGTGCCCTGTCCCTGGTCCTCTGAAATTTCTCACTAACAAAGTGGAAGCCACCCTGAGGGTTGGGGCAAGAGGCATAATTCTGGACAGGGTGCTCCCCTCTGTCCTTTAATCCCTACTTGGGAAGTGCTGCCTTCTCTGCACCCTCCAGGCTGGGGTGGGGCTGGGATTGACACCTTAGGGTCTGACATGTTCGGGACAGGTACTCCATTTCCATTCTGATGCTCAGTGACAGGTACCCCATCTGGCTTCTTCCTGCATGCCTCTCATGGCAGGGAACTCCCTGCCACCTTGGCTCCAGCCATTATAAAAAGTGTTTTACCAGGGCGCCTGTTGGCTCAGTCAGTTAAGCGTCTGATTCTTGATCTCAGCTCAGGTCTTTTTTTTTTTTTTTTTTTTTTTAAGATTTTATTTATTTATTTGACAGAGAGAGATAGCAAGAGCAGGAACACAAGCAGGGGGAGTGGGAGAGGGAGACGCAGGCTCCCCGCCGAGCCGGGAGCCCGATGCGGGGCCGATCCCAGGACCCTGGGATCACGACTCTAGCCGAAGGCAGACGCTTAACGACTGAGCCACCCAGGTGCCCCGGCACTACCTCATTTCTTTCTTTTTTTTTTTATTTAAAGATTTTATTTATTTATTTGACAGAGAGACAGATAGTGAGAGAGGGAACACAAGCAGGGGGAGCGGGAGAGGGAGAAGCAGGCCTCCCGTAGAGCAGAGAGCCCAATGCGGGGCTCGATCCCAGGACCCTGGGATCACGAGCTGAGCTGAAGGCAGACGCTTAACGACTGAGCCACCCAGGCGCCCATCAGCTCAGGTCTTGATCTCAGGGCCGTGAGTTCGAGCGCCGTGTTGGGCTCCACGCTGGGTGTGAAGCCTACTTAAAAAAAAATATTTTTTGTTTTGTTTTTTTAAAGATTTTGTCAGCACAAGCACGGGGAGCGGCAGAGGGTGAAGCAGGCTCCCCGCTGAGCAAGGAACCTGATGCAGAACTCTTTCCCAGAACCCTGGGGTCATGACCTGAGCTGAAGGCAGATGCTTAACCAACTGAGCCACCCAGACATCCCTAAAATAAATAAATAAACAAATTTTACCCTGAGCTCAAAAACCCTGAGCCTCGCAGTGTCTTCTATCTAACAGTGGCCTCAGCTCTGCCTCTGACCGTTTCCCACCCCTCTGGTGGGTCTGCTGATCTCCTTTCCCAAGACAGCTTAACCTCTCTGAGCTTTAGTGTCCCCACCTTAAAAGGGGAAATAATTCTAGTCACCACCTTCTAGGGCTGGCGTGAGGATTAATGACACGAGATGCGGGGCGCCTGGGTGGCTTAGTTGGTTAAGCGTCTACCTTTGGCTCAGGTCCTGGGATCAAGCCCTGCTCAGGGAGTCTTCTTCTCCCTCTCCCTCTGCACAGCATCCCCCCCCCGCCTTGCCCTGCTGACTCATGCTCTCTCTCTCTCTGACAAGAAATAAATAAAATCTTAAAAAAAAATGACATGGGGGCACCTGGGTGGCTCAGTAGCTAAGCGTCTGCCTCTGGCTCAGGTTATGATCCCAGGGGCCTGGGATCGAGCCCCACGTTGGGCTCCCTGCTCAGCGGGAAGCCTGCTTCTCCCTCTCCCACTCCCCCTGCTTGTGTTCCCTCTCTCTCTGTCAAATAAATAAAATCTTAAAAAAAAAAAAAGACATGATGTGCATAAACCTTGGGACACATGCTAATTCCTCAATAATGGGTCGCTAACTCCTAACAACCCTGAACAACTACATAGGGTGATGCTGTCTTCCTCCTGGCGCGGGCTGCCGGTGATGTAGCCTCAGCCTGGGCCCCAGAACTCCCCTGTCGGCCTCAGGAGGCAGGCTCTGCTCTGTCCCTCTCACATCCAGCCCAGACACAGAGCTAATCCCAGAGGAAGATGTTCGTGGGGAAGAGGAAGTAACGTTTTCCTGAGATGGCCGAGGGGTGCTGAGATGTGAGACACCTGCCCTGCTGTTTCTAATCGGTTCTCTGCTCAGAATGCACTCCGGCTGCACGAACAGCCTTGGCCCCTCCTCTCTGGCCCCCTTCTCCTCAAGTCTCTCATTCAGGGGGACCGGTGGTGGCTGAGAAGGGGGGGGGGGATGCAGACCGACCCGGACTGAGATGTCTGCCAGTAGGCGTCTCTGGGGCACATCACTGGGACTCCTCATATCTGTGGCGCTGTCCCAGGGGAGGGGGTCTCTTCCGAGCCTGAGGTGCCTGCAGAGCCCTGGATCCCATGGAGGCTGGCAGTCCCTACAGCAGCTCAATCCACATAGCGCAGTGGTGCGGATCATTCTCAGGGCACCCATGAGACTGGAATCCCTGACTCCCCTCAAGAATCAGAAAGCCCAGCCCAGGAAGGAAGGGCACGTGGTGCTGTAGCCTAATCCCTAACGCCATCCTGGGACCCTCCTCTGTGCTCTCCCGTTCCAGGAACCATGTGCACAGCCAGCCCCCGCCCCAGGGCTCTCTGCTTCGGCTCAGGGCGTGGTTCCCTGTTGACAATCAGGGCTTGTCTGAAGGGGACTCCTTTAGATTTAAGACTGCAGTGGTCATGCTCACCAACTCCTGGGGACCCGGGACCTCCAGATTCTTGTCTGAGGGAAAAGAACACCACTGAGGAGGAACCAAGGGTGCAAAGGCCCAGAGCAGTGAGGATGGGTGGATGCAGGGCTGCCAAGTTCTGGGTACCAGGGGTGATGCTGGGGGAGCAGAGGATGGGGGGTCTTTGTGGGGCTGGGCAAGGAGCTTTGTGCAGAGTAGGCCTTTCTCCTTCTCACTCCGTCTGTAGGAGGGAGGGCTTGCTGTTACTGCAGACCCACCTTGTTTTTATCGACTGGGACTCCAAGAGAAGAAGGGACTTGCCCAAAGTCACATAGCAGGTGGGACCTGGGCTACCACAGCTGGCTCCCACTCCTGCCAAATCCTGGTGGCCAGGCTCCTCCCAATGGCGCTCATCAGAGGAGAGACCACCTAACCTCCTGAGGCTCAGTTTTGTTTGATTTGAGAGCCAGCTTTGAGGTCCTGGGTCCCCCAGGAGGTCTCATTAACTGTGGCCTGATTCAGGCCAAGGCCCAGCTTTGCTGTGTGTCTCAGTTTCCCCAGTTGTACAGGGGAGTTAACAAATCACCTCAGGTTTGGCCTGGACTCTTTTGTCCCCCGCTCCCGGTGCACCAGGGGAGATAGGTGGTCTATAGCTCCATGCACAGATAGGAAAATGAGGTGCAGGGAAGGGATAGGAGCACCTGGGGCGCAGGTCACCCCCAGGCCTGTTGACCCAGCTCCGAGGGTGTGGTCAGAGGCCAGGAGAGGAGGCTGCAGGCTTGGTGGCCAGAGAAGCCCAGGCTTTTTGGTCTCCAGTGTTCTTTAACCTGTCCTCCAGCCCCCTCTGTCTTGGGTTCACAGCTCCACCCCTGCAGAGTGCATCTCCCCCCCTCCCCCAATTATGACTGGTCACAAAAGCTGGACCGTGACCAGACAAAGGGATAGGGATGAAAGTGCTGGTTGTCATGGCAACCTGGAGGGTTGCTGGGACCCAGGGGAGGGGCTTGGCTGTGTGCCTGAGTCCAGGCATCTGGATGACCTTTGAGCATAAGCCAGGGTGGCCCAGGGGCTCACAGGGCTTCCCCTCCTGTTTCAGGCCCACCAGAACTGGGCGCACAATGGCAACCTCACCCCCTCCGCAGCAGCACCTGCTCCCTGCGCCTCCCTTGGTGGCCCCATTATCCTGCACCTGCTGCCCTCCCCCACATCCGCTCCCCAGCCCAGGCACTCTTCCCAAGGTGCTCCCTGCCCATCCCCAGGCCCAGCTGCCTGCTCTGAGGGCCAGCCAAGAGGGGCCGTGGAACCAGGAGGGGTCACAGGGAGAGCCCTGGGGAAGGACGGAGGGTCCAGCTGCCAAGTCAGCTCTGCCTGACCAGCAGTGTGTGTGCCCATGACAAGGCCTCCTTTGGGCCTCAGTCTCCTCACCTGTAAAATGGGAATAGCCATTTCTGCCCTCAGGACCTCCAAGAGTAAGTTTCTCTCTGCTTGGAAGGAGATCTGAGGACAGGATATCGCCAGAGCTGGATCAAGGTAGACAGCGAGGTTGGGAAGAGCAGAGGGAAGGGGTTGTCTTGGGCCATACTCTCAGGGCCACCTCTGTTAGAACACTTGGAGACCTGAATGCCCTCCTGCACACTTAAGGGCCACAGCTTGGAGGGGGAGATGACATTTTCCAGGGGACCCTCCGGGGTAGAGGGGATCTGGGCACGGAACCCATCAGTGCCAGGTTCTTGAGTGGCCTATCAGGAGTACTAGGGACCACCCCCCCACAACAGGAAGAATGCATGCTCCCAGGGGATGGCCTGAGGGGTCTCTGGTAATCCAGTTCAGGTGGGGAAACTGAGATCCTAGGAACTGTAGTGTCTGGCTCTCTGGTATCCTACCACCAGATGGTAGAATGGAGGGACAATGGAGCCGAAGAAGTGGGATGCCTGCCAATGTCCCCACTGCTCCTGGAAAGGATTGGGGGTCCCCATGGCAACTGGTTTTTGTCTTGTGACCCACATTCTTGTGGTTCCCTATATCCTATGCACCAGCCCCAAGTTCCCCTCATACTTGGGGCAAGGCCCTTCCCTTCTTCCCCCCTCAGTTTGCCCACCTGGAGTGTGGGAGCAGATTGCCAAGGAGGCTGTCAGCTCCAGCTGCTGCCCTGCTGTGTGAACGCCCCCTGCTCATCACACGCTGGCCACTGATGGCTGCCCCCTCCTCTCTGCTAATGAGGAATTCCCTCTCTAGAGGGGGGGAACCTTATTGTGTCAAACCTTATTGACCTGTCTGGAATTCCTTACGCACTCCCTCCCAGAGGTGTGGCGGGAGCGAAGCTTTTGCCAGGAATGGAGGCATTTTGGGGCACGGCAACAGTCCTGGTGTCCCTCAGACCATTCCATACAGGTGGCCCCGGTGCGGGCCTCAGCACGTTCTGTGTACCCCACTGTGCAGATGGAAAAACTAAGACCTAGCAAGGGAAGAGACTTGCCAGGGAGTTGGCAGCAAAATCCGGGCCTTCTGCCCTGTTCATAGAACTTTCTAGGGGTGGGTCAGAATGGCAGTCTGGTTTCCAGACTCAGTAAACTCAGGCTCCCTGGAGGAGTGGGGTGGGGGCCCTCGGTGGGTCATGGAGCCGAGATGATGAGGCCAGTCCCGGTCTGCCGCCGGTGTTCACTGAGCTCCTTGGGGCCAAGGTGAAGTCAGAGGCACTGATTATGACAAAGAGCAGCCTGTGTAGCTCCTTGGGGCCCCATGGAAATTCCTGTGGAAGATATCACTGTCTGGGGGCCTATCACTTGGCCCCCCTCCTGGCTCCTGCTCCTAGAGAGCAGAGCCTCAGCATCCTGGACCCTGTTCTGGGGCATGGTCTGGAACTGCAGGTCAAAGGGGGGTAGGCTGGGGAGAGGGGTGTGACGGTGGGGTTGTGTGCAACCGGGCTACTATTGGTGGCCAGCATCTCCAGATGTGGGTTGCTCCGTTTCCTAGTCACCCCCTAAGGGCTCTTTCTGGGCTGACGGACTGGCAGGGCTGCTGGGAAAAGCAGCACCGCACCCCCCACCATCCCTGCTGTTCAAGCCCACCCTCCAGTTGGGTGACCCAGCAGTGACCAATGTCTGGTTGCCTACTAAGTGGTACTGGCCATGGTCCTCTGGCGCCTGAGGAGAGTATAAGTGTGTAACGTGGGCTGAGGCAATCAGGGAGGGATTCCTGAGGAAGTGTAGCCTGAGACGGGATGGGAAGTTGTAGAAAAACTGAAAGAGGGAGGAAATTTCAGCTGGGAAGCTCCACGTGAGTTCAGGTGGGAATGGCTTTGGGCTGGGGGCCAGGATGAGGACTGAGCCTTCATGAGGGTCCTCAGTCTTCCAGTCCCCCAGGAACTCCTACTCCTCCCTGAGCTCTGGGCTTTTAAGGTCTTGTCTGTCAAGCTGACCTCATGGATCAAAGGAGAATTAATTTATCTCCATTTTTATTCATCAAAGAAAATGCTGGTCAGAGCTGCTGAAACTAGCTGGCCAATGGCAGAGAGGGGGAGGATCAGAGGAGGCCTAGGGAGAGGGTGAACCCCGGACCTCAAACCCCAGTCCTCTGAAAGCCCCCATGCCTGTGACTCAGTTTCTCTCAGCAGCAGCTCAGGGCTCCTGGCCTAGAAAACCAGAGGGAGATCCTGGGGGGCCTAAGAGGCTGCCTGGGGGCAGGTGGGGAGCGGATAGCTCCAGCCATCCTGTCTGGATGCCTGTCGCCCTCTGTTCCGGCTCATTCTGCCTCCTATTCACATGGGGCTTTCATCTGTGCAGCCGGTGAAGCATTGCTCCTAGCCTCAGCACCAGCAGCAGGAAGGCACAGGGGAGGGGCAGCCCAGACCTTCCATGCCCTCAGACTTCCTGCCCGAAAGGCGTGTCTGCCCAAGCCCGAAGCTTCCAGCCCACCAGAGATGGGGTAGAGAATAGCCCCCACCCCAACCCGCCATGCACAAGCTCTTGAAGGAACCCAGTCTTCCCTATTTCAACAAGAGCAAGACTGGCTTCCCTTCCAGCCCATGCAGGGCAGAAGACTGCCCTCCCACAACAGGAGGGGCAGGGGCCCAGGCTGGGGTCATGTCTCAGCCCCCTGTTCCTCCCTCAGGGAACAGGTAGGTGTGGCAGTCTTCAGGGCAGGGCAGGGCAGGAAGAGCAAAGCCTGAGCCTGTGTCAAACCACTGGGGAAGTTGGAGGCGGTAGAGGGTGGACATCTGAGACCCAAGAGAGCAGGACTGACCCCAGTGTCCTGCCAGGGAGGGAGGGAGGCAGTCATACCCACTGCCCACACCTGTAGATGGGCAAAGTGGAGCTGGCAGGATTTCTGGGAGAAGAAGCAACCCCTGGCCCCCACGCCCCCAGGGACACAGCGGTGACCATCTCATGGTGGGGGGAGTGAGTGGATCTGTGGGCTTGGCCTTCTGAGAGTGGACCCTTCCTGCAGTGGCCTATCCATCTGTCTGGCAGCCATGGCCCCTGTGATGTCATCAACCCACTGCGTTGCTTGGCAACTTTCCAGGATTAGCACTCTGCCCCTGTCATCCCTGACGTCCCACCATGGGCTGATGTTGCCCTGGCAACCCGGATGGGTACTGCAGCTTTTTGGACAGCTGTACCCAGGGTGGGGAGTGCCAGGAAAAGCCGAGAAGCAGGTGCCTCTCTATGGGCCGAATAGGGTACACAGCCTATCCCCAGACCCACAAAGGAGCCAGGCTGGCCCTAAACAGGGCTTTGAGGGTCCTTGTCTTCTCAAAGAGCTATGGCCACCTTTGCCTCCAGTCCCCCTCATACCCCTTCCTTCCTTCCACAATGGTCACTGAGCACCTACTGTGTGAATGCCAACAAGAAAAGCAAATAACACCACAGTCTGGTCTTAGGAAAAGTTGCACCAGCATTGGGTCTTGAAGGATGAATAGGAGTTGGCCAGGAGTAGGAGTTGGTGGAGAGAGGTGTTCCGGACAGAGGAAGCGAAGCCTGTGCAAAGGCCAAATCACTGTCTCCAGCCACAGCTTACATTCTGCCTCTGGGGTCCTCATGGCCTGCCCTCTCTGGCTCTCCCATTCAACAAAAGATTTTAAGGTAGAATCCAGTTCAAATCTGAAAGCTTAGTGCCCAGCTCCGACTTGGCATTGCTAAAAGGTCAAATAAAATTGGACATTTGTCTAATGAACCTCAAGTCCTACCACCTCCCCCAACACCAACCTGCCTTACTAAGCCTCAGTTTCCCCATCTGCAAAATGAGGCCAACTCTGAGAAAGCTCTCTGGCTAAGGGTTCTCAGGTTGAGGTGGGGTGGTTTTTAAATTTTCTTTTGGGTTGTAACCCACCTCTTACCCTTACAGAAAAAAAATGTTAAGACTAGTACAGTGGACATCTGTAAACTTTCACATTTCTCAATTGTTAGTATTGGACCACTTTTGTTTCATCTCCTCTCTATACTTATCTATATATAAATTTAGCTGAACCATTTGAAAGGAAGTCACAGCAGCGGACATCCTGACATTTGTCCTGAAATTCTTCAGCCCACATCGGCTAAGACAAAGACAGTCTCCTGTATAACTACAATACCATTTTTCACATCTAAGAAAATTAACAGAAAGTCAATAACCAGGACAGACAGGAGGATCAAAGCCTGAACCCATGCCAGGTCCTTGGAAGAGATGGGCACTTGAGGCCAGAGATGGGGGGCAGGAGCACCCACTGCCCACCCTGAGGAGGTTGAGGAGGGGTTGTGGTCCGGGGGTGGGGGTGGTGGTGGTGTGTGTGTAAGCTGAGCCGCCAGAGAACAGAAGCGACCCTTTCCGTAGCGACCTGACCATCTGGCTCGCAGCTGTGGCTTAGATACGAACTTCCTCAATTATTACCCCCCAATTATTTACATAACTTTAATTTTTATTTTATTTATGTTTACAAGGATTCAATCAAAGTCCTCGCACTGCGTTTGGCTGTTTTGTCTCTTACTCCAGAAGAGTCCGGGAGGGGAGATGGGTAACGGAGCCTGGGCTGGACAGCCTAGAGGGCGGCCACTGTCCCCACGCCGCCGTCCTGGGGAGGAAAGCCGCGAGCGCAGGGCGGGAGGAGCGTCGGAGGCGCGGCGTGCAGACCCCGGGGGCTTCCGCGGACGGAAGTCCCGCCCGCCGCGCGGATGGTCCCGCCCCCTAGCAACAGGCCCAGCGTCCCTCCCTAGCGACGGGTCGCCTGACCCCACTCTTGCTCGTTGGAGCCGGTAAGTGGGTGGCGCCGAGGGTCGGCAGGGCGAGACGCGGCAGGGGCACCTCGACTAGGCGCAGAGGGCGAGTGGACGGGAAGGAGGACGCCCTCCCGGCGCAGGGTCCACGTTCCTGCCTACGAGTCTGCGCACCCGGTTTCCCCAACCTTGGCCCGTGGGAAAGGAGTGGGGCGCACTTACAAACAACCTGGCAGGTACGTCCTGTACTTACTAGGCCGGCGTTTTGCCCCTCCCCCCACACGGCGAGGCTGGAGCCACGCTCTACCCCCGCTCCCCGCCCTGCAGGGAAGGAGCCCACCTCCTCACCAGCCGCTCAGTCCCTCTCCTGACGCCACTGCGTCCGGTCCCCTTAGTTCTCCCTGGCTCCACATGGAAATCCGCAGAGTACCGCTGCACCTGTCTCAGGGTGGTTACAGACATCAACTTCCTTTCCTGCTTGACTCACTCCACATTCATTCATGAAATCATTTGGCAAGAACTTTTCTAGGCACCTGTGGTGTCCCAGGCCCATGTCAGTCCCGTGCTAGGTGCTAAGGTTCCAGAGATCAGTGTTACTCGAAAATTCCTCCATTTGCCGCTCTCATGATCACCTGGCAGGGCCGACAGGTGTGCACATAGAATACAGGGAGGTGTCCACTGGAGGCAGGAGCTTCAGACAGCTGGGGGAACACGGAGGGGCTCACCTTAGGAGCGTACTCCAAAAAGGTAGAAAGAACCCCAAGCCTGTGGGGGTTACTACTATCCAGAGTATTGTTTGCCAGCTAACACCAACAAGGGAAGAGACGTCAAAAATCCTTTAAGCCACAGATCGCCTTATTAGATGACACCTAACCTAGAACCTGGTGTGGGGAACAGATGCAGGATCTTCATTGAATCAATACACACTCGCTTTGCAGAACCTCAGGGCTCCTCGGTGCACAGTTTGAGAACCACGGTTGTGGTGCTTAGGGACATGGACCTTTGGGTCAGCCAGAAGCGAAGACCTCCGTTTCCATTTTGGTTCTCCCAGTTCTTGGCTGTGTGTCCTTTGCAAGTTTCTTGTCTTCTCTAGACCTTAGTTTCCTTGTTTGTGGATTAGTGATGAGAGTAGTATTTGTTGTGGGGATCCAAAGCCCTTGTTCATTTGTGTCCAGCCAGCCAGTGCCCGGTGGGTGGTTGGGTCACATGGGCTGAATGTGTTGAATGACAGTGACTGCACCCTGAAGCTTCCTCTAGCCAAGCTATTAGGACTCCCAGGTGATCTGACTGGGGAGAAAGAATACCTTGGGTTTAAATTCCACCCACGTCTCTTGCTGGCTGTCTGAACTTGCGCAGGTCTCTTAACCTCTCTGAGCCTCATTTTCCCCAGCTCTGAGAAAGGAGGATAGTCTCAGTTCTCACCTCAGAGGTTTGAATGAGATGTTGCACAAACTACATCTAAGCCTCTGATAGCACGCCCCGTTGCAGACACTGTGCCTACCGGGGCCTCCCCCGCCATCTTACTGGCCAGTTTCCTCATGCAAATAGGGGAGAGTGCCCAGAGTGACCTGCAGAGGCTTGCTGGCAATGGTGCCGTCACGCTCTTGCCAGCCCTGCTCGTTCCCACGCAGACGCAGGCATCTTGGGGCTGACAGGAGATAGAGGTGTGTCTGTCTGTCTGTCTGTCACAGGTCCTGTGCACCCAGCAATGTGCAGGTGCTCAGAGCTGGGGTGGGATGGGAAGGGAGCCTTGGATCTTTGTAAAGCGCTGAGGGATGGAGGGGAGACAGGATTCTGGGTTTGCAACTCACTCTCATGCCTTCCTTCCTGGGATGTGCCTGGATGGGTTTCCCACTGCCAATCTGCTCAGAGGGAGAGGGCTCATAGGAGCAAAAACTGCACCCCCCCCCCTCCCCATCACAGGCTCCTTTTGCCTCCAGCAACATTGTGCTTTCCTGGACATTTCTGCCTCTGTTATCTTGGCCGAGCCTGACGACACACCAGCTCAGCAGCCAAAAATATTCAAGCACATTTGAGAGCTGGGCAAACCAGGGAGTAGGATGCCCTCCTGTGGAGTGGGGTCCCCGACCTCCCCAAGAGCTGCTCTGTTGGGTGATTTTGTTCAAAGATGAACAGACATCTGTGGGTTTGCAGCCATGATGGGGCTGAGCCCCAGTGGGTCCCCTGTCCTTTGGGGTGCTCTGGGAAGGGCTGGTGACTGTCAGGAGGATAGGCCAGCCTCAACAATGTTTTTGGCAACTGCCCCGGGAGGTGGCTGGCCACCAGGGAGTGGATTCAGGGAGCTGAGTTCTGGTAGGCCACGCCTGACTGGCTAGAAGCTGGTCAGCCTTTGGGCTCAGAGTTTGGGGCTTCCTGCCAGAGCCCCATCTGCCTTTCATGGGCCCTAAAGTGGCCTTGCCAACTCCCCACCCCCTTTTTAGAAATGGACTCAGCAGCTGCCGGCGGCTTCAGCACTGCTGGGGTAGCTTTGATCCAGACAGTCCTGGCTGCCCACCCCGGGGGGCCTTTCAGATCAATCCAGGCAGGATTCCCCTGCAGTGATCCAACAGGAAGCCTACACCAGCCAGGCGCACCTGGTGGCTAAAATGGAGATGACAGAGCATGACACACCCAGCCAACAGAGCCCCCTGCACCACAAGCTCCTGGCTACAGCGGGTGGGGAATGGGATGGGGCCTGGGGAGAGGGCATTGCTTGGGTCAGGGTATCCTTTTGTTAAGACATTTCTCACGTGCAACATCCAGGGAAGGCCCTGCTGTCTCCAAGTGGGACCTGCCTGCCACTGTGTGTCTGTCCAGATTAGGAGACCACTCTCTCCCTCCCCAACCCCTGCGTGGGGGGCTGTGGCTTGTTGCAGGATGCAGACAAGGTGTCCCTGTATCCTGGTGCCCCTGGGGGCTGAGCAGAAGCTGGCAAGATCCCAGTGATGCCAGTATCTTCTCCTAGGAGCGCCCCGAGAAGCAGCATGGAGCAGCCTAACAGAGAAGGCCAGAGCCCCGGAAGGACCCCTCAGAGCCCAGAGTGCGATGGTACTCCTGTTGGCCAAGAGTGTAGTCTGAAGAGGACCCATGCAGACCTAGAGCATAACCTGGGGAGGATTCTTCTGGGACCAGATTTTGGGTCGGAGAAGCCTCTTCCAAGCGCTGACCCCAATCCCCTGCCTTTGCCCCTATCCCCACCCACGCTCTCAGACTTGGGGCAGCCCCGGAAGTTGCCCCTGACAGGCACTGATAAGAAGTACCCCCTGATGAAGCAGCGTGGGTTCTACTCTGATATCCTCAGCCCTGGAAGCTTGGATCAAATTGGGGTGAGTGTGGTAGCTGTCCCCTCCAAGTCCAAGCCCTCCTGTGGGTTCCAGTCATCCCTCCTTCCTTCCTCCCTCCCTCCCTCCCTCCCTCCCTCCCTCCCTCCCTCCCTCCCTCCCTTTCTTCCTTCCTTCCTTCCTTCCTTCCTTCCTTCCTTCCTTCCTTCCTTCCTTCCTTTCTTCCTTCTCTCCATCTAGCCATCTGTCTGTCTAGTAATTTGTCCATCCATCCACCCCTCCATTCTTCTGACCGTCCATCCATCAGTCCCTCCATCTATTTGTCTTCTCATTCAACAGTTCATTACCGAGTATCTCCTGTGACAGGCCCTGGACTGAGCACTGGTGACAGTGAGGATGAGACATCCATGTCCCTTCTGTCATGGGGCAGTAGCTTTGGTGGGGGAGTCCTCCCCCAGCTCTGGTTGGGGAGGGGTTCCTTAGACAAGGTGGCATACTATGTGTTTACTGGGTGGTTGGCAGGGGGCTTGAGGACCCTGACAGAGGCCATGGCCTGTGTAGAGGAGGAGGAAAGAAGGTGACGGGACAGATGAAGGCTTGGGGTAGGAGGACGCTGGAGAGGGGATAACTAGGGGAGGGTTCAATGAGCCCCAGAATCCTGGACAGCCTTAGGAAAGTTTTAGCCAGGATGGGTCAAGAGAGATAGGGCAAGGCCCCACTGATCCCCACTATGCTGGGGGTGCCAGAGTTGCCCTTGGTGGGGGAGACATGCACAGAGACACCTTCTGGCCTTGTGGTCCCTCCATCTTGTGGCTCAGCCCCCGGACACAGCAGGAGTGTTCTCAGAGGAAGGAGGGGAGCTGGGCAGGACCAGAAGGGGGTGGGGTTGGGGTGTCCCAGGTGGCTGCAGCTTGCTGTCCACTGTGGCCTCTGAATGAGGAATTGTGAAAACTCACTGGTTCTGCTCCATCCCCGTGCACCCTGGGCTTGGGGGAAACACTTGGTCTTGTGGTCCCTCCCAGGTCCTGCCTGTCCTCAGGATGTTTACACCCCCTCAGAGCTCTGGGATTTGGTTTTAGGAAGTATGCCGTGGTCCCCGCATGAACCAAGACCTCCTGCGACAGGCCGACCTTGACCAGTTTACTCCAAACGGTCAGTGCCCGGAGGGGAGGGGTGGATGAGTGGGTGCATTTAGAAGCGGGGCCTCTGGTCTTAGGGAGATTGTTTCTTCTTGGCTCGGGATCTCAGTTTCCTCAGCTGTAAAATGGGGGTAACAAGACATAAGGTGCTTTGTGAGGACCAAGCTAACGGTTAGTGCTCAGTGAAGCACGGCTTTCTGTTCCTCTTAGCAGAGCTGTCACGAGGGTGCCACAGTGGGCTGGGCTGCTCAGGGCCAGAGCATCCGTTCTCTGCCTGGCTGGAGACACTAGGGTGTTTACATGTGTAAATTCGATTTTCTCCCTCCCCTGGACCGTGAACTTGGAGGAGGCCAGGGCTGTGTCTGAGTGGTCCCTGCTGGGACCCCAGCATCTAGAGCAGGGCCTAGCACAGATCTCTGCTGAAGGAGGGAAGGACGACTCTCCTTCCTCTCAGGCTCTGCGCTGAGTCTTGTAAGGTCTGGGACAGGACTGAGGGGTGTGGGGCCGTCTCCAGTGGCAGAGGGGAGAATAGGGTGGCTCTGGGAGAGGCAGCAAGCTCGCTGGGGCCCTGAGTGGCGGGGAGGAACTGGCTGGAGACCCTCCCACCTGGATGGCAGACAGGATCCCTCCTTCGATCAGGCCCAGAGGGCCCAGCTCCAGGAGAGGCCTCTTTGCTGGCATCGCCCAGATTAGTCCTCTCAGTGCCCACGAGCTTCCTGGGATCTGGGAAGCCCCAGACGTAGCCCAGGAAATATCACGTGTATGCACATTCATGCAGTGAGCTGAGGCCTCAGGCTATGGCGCTCCAGTCTCACAGACGCCTGGGGCTCAGAAACGCTTACAGAGCAGGGATCTGTGGGCCCAGCGCTGCTCCCACCATCCACGGTAGGGCTGGGTGGGGATCCTCGGCAACACTGCAGCCCCACCTGCCTGAGCAAAAGCAGTCCCCCAGAATGCCACAGGGTCGTGGCAGCCGGCCACAGTCCACTCTGCAGCTCGAAGGCCAAGGGCAGGACTTGAGAAGCCTGCCTGGGACTCATGGGCACAGCAGGGCTGGAGGCCAGGCTTGGTTGTCCTCACTCTGGCTCCTTCTTGGCCCCTGGGTTGCAAGGCTGGGCCCAGAAGCCCGTGCTCCTGGGAGTGGAATGGTGTCATGGACCCACAGGCTCAAAAGCAGATGATTAGGGGGTTGAAAACTGCATTCTCAGCCCTGCCTTTTTGGTACTGTGGGGTTCCCTGAGAACCTGGCAACTCTGGTAGGAGAGCAGACTTCAGCTGAGAACGGGTGGCCTCTGCTGAGCCTCTCTTCTGTGGAGCCCCAGAGGCTAATCCCAAGGTGGGCTGTCTTGCAGTGTGACTACCTCTTGTCTCCAGAGAGGCAGTGAGGCCCAAGGAGCGGGTCACTAGGGCCTCCCAGGAGATTGGACGGGGGCCATCACTGAGCTTTCCTGAGCCCACCCACCTCCTGGGAAAGGTGGCTCATCTCCCGTAGCATATTCCCACACCTCCTTTCCCCACCTCTCGGGACTTTCCTTTATGCTTAACACCCCAAGTCCCGGGCATCCCTCAGTTCCAGGCAGACTGGAATGGTCTCTCCCCACCAGCTGTCCTGCCCCCAGACCTGGAATGGAAGCCTCTGTCTGCCCTGGGTGTCTAAGTAGGGATGGCCATTTTGTGCCTTGAATGTCCCACAGGGCCAGGGTAATGGCGCCACCTGCTCATACCGTATCCAGGATCCCTTGAGTTTGGAAATGCTCCCAGGGGGTGAATAGCATTCGCCATTGATATGCCTAGGAGGGCCTCTGGAGTAAGGGTGGCACGGAGCTACCACTCCGCCTTCCTGACCAGTTATAATCCCCACTGGTCATTTGATTCAGCATCTGGCTTGAGCAAAGGCCACTGGTGCAGGGGTGGGTGGTGTGCAAGAGAACGGTTGAGCATGCTGGCTCTTTGCAGGGAGAGCAGGACCAAAACACACCTTCCAGAGGCCCTCATCCCTCCAGGCTTGAGCTCTCTTGGGCGCCTGGTGCCAAATCTGCCTTCTCCTCACCACTGCCAGCCATAGGCAAGCTCTGAGCGTGCATGCCTGGTACCTCGTACTTTGTCTTGGGGTGTACTGGGCCCTGGCCTGAGCCCCTGCCACCCCTGTCTGTGCATCTGCCTGCAGTCAGAACCTTTGAGATTCCTGAGGACATCAAGGAATACCTGGAGCAGCAGTGTATTGGGTCCACCACCCAGAGGCTCACCCAGACTGACTTCCCGCTGCAGGCCTATGAGCCCAAGGTGCAGGTGCCTTTCCTGGTGCTGCCAGGCCAGTGCCCCCGCAAGATTGAGATTGAGAGGTACGGCTGAGTTGGCAGTGGGCGGGCCGGTCCTCTGGGAGGCAACTAGGTGACCATCCTCACGGCAGAGGTTACGAAAATGGGTCTCTGTGTAAATCTTCTAGCCCTTTGGTTTCTTAATAGGAATACGTTGCTTTCCTTGCTGTGGAATTGGGGAGCGTGGCCTTTAAGTCACCGTAGTGGAGCTGCCAGGCAGAACAGAGGGCAGCTGGGGCCCAGGACACCAGCCCCACTCACCACACCACTTCCTGATGAGTTCCAGAGGGGTGGGGGAGGGGGGCCTGGGGGCGTCCCTGGGCCACAGCCCTATCCCCCACCACCTTGTGGGCCCTTGCTGGCATCTGTGAAGCCGCCTCACTTGAGCTGAGCTGTCATGAGATCCCCTTGTCCCCCTCGGCCAGGAGGAAGCGGCTGTACCTGAGTCTGGACATCGAGCAGCTGCTGGCTCATGAGGGCATCGACTCCAACGCGCTCATGCCTAGGCACCCAGATCCCCACAACCCCCAGACCATTGAGCAGGGCCACGACCCGCTCTTCCCCTTCTATCTCCCGCTGAAGGTGAGCCTAGTTTCCATAGAGGGCTGACGGTCAGGGGTGGAGGACTACAGGAGCCCGGCTGAGGGGTCAGATCCCAATCCTAATCCCAACCCATGACAGTCCTAAGCACTCACTTATCAAGCATAATTGGAGCCCCCTGCCAGGGGTTTTGAGCATCCTCGGCTGGGGCAGGAGGGGCCCAGAACCCCTGAGATGCTGACTCTGCTTCTTCCTTGGGAGCCTGGGGAAGCTGTGTACACAATCTCTGCCTACCCTGCTCGCTCACCACCTCCAGGCACCAGAAGCAGCCCAGCTGAACAGACCTCCCTGACCACTGCTTCTGGACTCACTGAGATGGGGGGAACTGAGGTGGAGGAGGGCATCATTGTAGCCCCTTTGAGATACCGATGGGGAAACCGAGTCCAGGGAGGAGAAAGAGGGAGCATAGTGAAAGTGAACTGCTGCTCTGGCTTTCACTTGCCTCCTCGCCCTTCTTCTCCATGACCTGGCGTGTCTTGCTTGGTGGTCCCTATGGGGAGGCAGAGCTGAATCCAGATCACCCTACTAAGGGTGGCTTCCTAACAACCCCGAATCTCCATTTCCGAGCATATGTGGGGTGCTCAGGAAAGTCCAAGGGCCACCTCTTCCCTTGGGTCTGAACTGGATGATCCTTGGGCAGTGGGAGAGAGAGCCCACATCCTGCTTTGAGTCCCCAGATACCCCCTCTGCCTGCTTCAGGGTGGCCTGGTTGGACTGGGATCCAGGGTGTCATGGAGCCAGACCCTACAGGCCCCTGTGAACAGCAGAGGAGGCATTCATCCCCCTGGTCCCGTCTGTAGCTCCTGTATCTGCTCAGGCACCCTCATCCCCTGGTAGACCCTTCCCCTTCGGCCCCTCTAGGGGTGAGCTCTCTCCCCCTAGCCTCTGTCCATTTCTTCCAGGTGTTTGACAATGAGGAGTTTGACTGCCGGACTCCCAGTGAGTGGATCAACATGGGCGTGGAGCCCGGGTCTCAGGACAGGAAACCTGTCCCTGGAAAAGCCCTCCTGCCCACCGATGACATCCTGGGGCACGGTGAGCAGGGCGGGTGGGGTGGGGGGCAGGGTCCCGGTCTGCATCATCCCTGTCTGGCAGCAGCCCAGCCACGGACTCCTGGGCTGCCCTGGGGGCTGGGGGCCATGGGAGGTGAGGCCCCCACCTTTTGAGGCCTCCCAGCTGGGATACAGGCTAAGAGGAAGGCCATACAGAGGCAAAAAATACAAGGACCAAGAATGACATTGTGGGAGGGCTGGGGAAGGGACAGCTGGATGGTGTCTAGTATTTTTTTTTTTTTAAATCTTTGATTTATTGGTCATAAAAAACTATGTAAGCTTGTTGGAAATGTTCAAATGTGCATAAGGGGCACAATTCAAGCCCTTCCATCCTGCCACCCAGAAATCACTGTAGCTCCAGCTCTCCCTGTGGCTGGCCTCTCTGATCTCACCAATGGGCAGACAGCATGCACCCTAATGCTTTGTCCCTCCTTTGGCCCCACATCTGCCCTGGGGCCTGTTTGCTGCTGGAGAGAACAGAGCCAGGGGGAGCTTCCTTGACTGCCACCCTGGCCTGCGTGGCTGGTCTCCGTGTGGGCATCCGAGGAAGATCCAGGTTAGGAGGTTGGATGTTGGAGGTGGCTGTCCCCCTGTGCATGGCTGAGGGCCTCTCTGCTCCCTGCCCCCTGGGCGGACACACCGCTTTGGGATGGGGAACGCGCCCTGGTGGGCTGCGTCGGGGACTGAGAGCCATGCTGGTTGGTTTTAAGACTGCGCAGCCTCCAGGGGGCCCCTCAGCAAGTCCATTGAGCAGGCTGTAAGTTTAGGTTTCGATTTAAAAATATGTTAATGCTGGAATCAATTTCTCTGAACTAGACAAGAAACCCAGAATGTTCCCTTTACTTTGGACTTAATTACAAAAATAATTTAACTCAATTGTTCCCAGATCTCCAATTCCTAGTGATAAAACCAGAAGGTGTGAGGCTGCATTAACCTTAAATGCACGGGGTACCAGCCTCCCCGAGGTGGTTCTGCCCGCGCCCTTTCACACAGGCCCCGCCCCCCACTAGGCCCCGCCCCTCACTAGGCTCACCCAGATTCTGCCCGAGAGACCTCTGGTGTTCTGTGGGGGGCTTCTTGTGACATCTTTTTCTCTGAGTTGAGCCAAGACAGGTCAGCCTTTTCAAAAAAGAAGCTTATAGGAAAGGAAGGGAAGGGAAAAGCAAACCAGAACCAAAGCCAGGGGGGTTTACCACAGCAAGCCCCTTTACTCGTCTTTCCAGCTTCAACCAGAATTCCAGCCGTTTTTCCTCAACCCAGTCTGTAGAACCCATCAGTTTAAGGCACTTGTGCTAGGCACCGTGCCACGTGCATCTTCCTTCTACAAAAGTATATGGAGCACTACTGTGTTCCAGTTTCCATTCTGGGTACTGGGAAACAGCTGTGACCAACACGGGCAAGCTCACGCCTGCCCCTGGCGAGCGGTCCCTAGTGTGAGGTGGCCAACGGAACCAGGATAGGATGCATACATAGTGTGATTTTAGGCTCTGTGAGGGACACAAATAGGGTATCAAGTCAGAGAGTGCCTGGGGCAAAGGTGCTCTTTTAGGCAGCGATGCTTTCTCCAAGGAGAAGCCATTTGAGCAAGGAACAAACCGGCAAAAAGGTGACCTGAGCAAAGACTATTCCCGGCAGAGAGCATAGGCCTGAGGCAGGAATAAGCTCCAAAGTCACAGGAAGAGCCAGACGTGCGGTATGGCTGGAGAGAAATGTGTAGGGCGGGTAGTGGCTGGAGACGAGCCGGAGAATAGGGCAAAGGCTTTCAGCCCAGCAAGTGGGTGGGAGGCCCATCCTGACCAACAGGCCCTGAGGCCCACTTTGGGGCCACTGTAGGATGGTAATCTTCTACTTTGCCCTGACCTGTCCTGATATGAGGGGCCTGGGGGCTCAACTGCCACCTGCAGCCCACGGGAAGGGATTCACTCTGGCCTTGGTCACCCTGAAGGGGTCCAGTTCAGACACGAGGAGATTTACAACTACATCCTCAACAGGTCTCTGTGCCTGGGGCTCACCTGCCTCCTGTCCCAGCCCTGCTGGCCTGTGTGTCTGCCCCAAAGGGGTCAAACAGAGCACAAGGACAGAGAAGCCTGGTCCTTCTGGCTCTTCCTCACCAGGAGTCTCCCAGGCACCAGCTCAGCTGGGAGGAAGCAGGGTCCCTGCTTTGCTGGAGCTAGAGGGGGTCCATCCTGGAGGGAGGGAGGCCAGACTAGTGGCCGCTGAGACTCGTTCCCAGTACCTGCTGCCCACACTCAGAGGCCCCGCCCGACCCTACGGCAGAGAGCATCGGCGGGTTCCCCTCCTGTTTCAGAGGACCCCAAAAGTCCGAAGCTGAAGTATGAATGGTGCAGCGTTGGTGTACTGGACTATGACAAAGAGAAGAAGCTGTACCTGGTGCACAAGACAGACCAGAACGGCTTGGTGCGAGATGAGACGGGGAAGCGCATCCTGAATGGAGGGGTCACCGCTGAAGGTGGGAGCTCTCTGCCCCGGCCCACGCAGACCCCCATGCAGGCCCGTGACTGAGGCCAACCCCCACCCCCAGCACAGCCACATCAGGCCTGAATTCTGCCTTGCTCTGTGTGTCCTGCGGCTGTCTGTCCCCTGACCAGTGAAAACCAGAGGACTCATCACTCAGAGAGAGACCCCAGGAAGGGCAAATGGCCATTATCTGATAGGCCCGCTCTGAGCTGCTGACAGTGCCACTTCCCACATGCTGCAGAGAAGGCATCTGAGGTCCATCGATCAGTGATGTTTGCCACCGGGTGTGGTGGTGAGGGATGGGCCCTTGGGCAGCCAGCCCTGGGGGACTCTTTGTGCCCAGCTCTTTACAGTTGACAAAGCACTTTCACATTCACCCATGGCAAACTGTGAGGCAGGCAGGCCCCAGGAGTGTGCCCATTCTACAGATGTGACAGTGTGTCAGAAAGGGGAGACCACTTGCTCAGGGCCACCATGCCTCAGCCACAGAGCCAGGCTGGAGCCCAGTGTTCCAGCCCAGAGAGTCTGACTGTGCTCTGTGTCCCCTTCTCCCTCCCACCCGGCCCCAGGAAGGCCCCCCCTCCTCACCTGCCAATACTGGGTGCCCCGGATCCAGCTGCTCTTCTGCGCCGAGGACCCACGTGTGTTCACGCAGCGCGTGGTCCAGGCCAACGGCCTGCGCAAGAACACAGAGGCTCTGCTGCTATACCATCTGTATGTGGACTGCATGCCCTCCGAGGGCCGCCAGCTCATCAGTGAGCAGAGCCTGAGCAAGATCAAGCAGTGGGCCATGAGCACACCCCGGATGCGCAAAGGGCCCTCGTGAGTCCCTACCAGACCCTTCCCCATCCCCTCCCCGCCCCGGACATCACTTCCTCTGGGAGCTCATCTGTGGGTTATCTCGCCCGCTGTGCTGTGGACTTCTTGGGCTCTAGATGGTGTCTTGTTCACCTCCAGATCTCTCATTATCAATACAACTCACGGATTCTTATTTTATTTGAAGGGTTATAATCTGTTACTAATGTTTTCTATTTTGATACCCAAATTATCTCAGATTTGGCCAGAGGGAGCCTCTTCAAGCTGATTTCTATGTCCTTCTGATATGTTCCTATTGTTCTTTGAGCACGTCTATACTTTTGGGCACAGCAAGAAGTTCTGGGCTCATCTTGTATATCCCCAGACCCAGCCTTGAAATCAGCTATTTCTCCAAGGAGCCCTGGTTCCTTTCAATGGGGAATGGTATTTAGAAGCCAAGATCTGGGCACTAGATACTCTCATTGCTACTGGAAAATCATTACTTTGAGGTTTTTCGACCAGACAAATCAGGGAATACATATATTATGACATTATGTTATATTGTTATTACATATAACCTCCATACACACCCATGTCTATTTCTATTTATTGATCCATCCATTAAAAACCATGGGTTCATAATGATACCTTAAAATTGACCCTAATACCACATGGCTCATTCTCCCTTACACATACTTGTTACTTCTTTCTCCAGGAGAAAACCAGCTCCCAGTCATTGTTCGTAGTATATTTGCTCAGTCCTAGAATACACAGAAAGTAGTTTCAAACTGCTAATTCATGCTCTTTAGAAGAAAAACCTTACTAAGTAGACCTTAGACACATTTAGTGTTCCTTTTCTCTTCACCCTGGGGGCCTATAGGCCTAATACCATATTCAAAAGTTATTTGCTTTTCTTCCCACCCCCTCAGTGGGTTATGTTCATTTGATGAAATACAGTGTGGTCCGTTTGTTTTATGCATGTAATGTATATTTTCTCTGTGTCTGTTTCTCTCACTGATATATAGTATTCATAAAGGTATCCTCGGATCTGTCCCTCCCCACCCCCATTCATTCTGTCCTCTCTGCATCTCCCCTTTTCCACCCTGTTCCCACCACACACGCATAGCTAGCCAGTGTCACTAGCTTCTGCTATGTCCTTTCTGTATTTCTTTTTGCACAAATGAGTGGACACACGTGTATTCTTAGACCACCTTCCTTCCTACTCGGAGACCAGCACACCATAGATATCCTTTTGCATGTTACCTTTCTCACTTCCGGTACATCCTGGAAATCAATCCACATGAGTTCGTGAGATTTTCTTCCTTCTTTTTCATAGCCGCAGAGCAGTCTAGTGTGTGAATGTACCACACTTACCGTGGTTTATTCGACCATTCTCTATTATATAAGCATTTAGGTCATTTCCAGGGTGTTGCAATCATAAACAGTGCTACAGTGAAAAACCTTGTGCATTCTATGTTCATAGTGATGGAGGGGTCGCTTTAAGGGTAGCTGAGAAGTGGGATTGCTAAGTCAAAAGGGAAGCCCGTCAGTAGTTTGGTTAGGTGTCGCCAAATTTCCCTCCATGGGGGTTGTGCCCTTTTGCATACACCAGCAGCATGTGAATGCCTGTTTCCCCACAGCCTTGAGGAGAGTGTGTTGTCATGCTATGTGATTTTTTGCCAGTCTGGAAGATAAGTAAGCGAGCAAGGTAAGTAATAAGTAAGACTGAAGTGTTATAAGTGAGGCAGAACATTTTTTCCATCTTTTCATATGATTAAGGGCAAATTTTATATTTTGGGGACTTGCCTATTCATGTCTTTTGCCCATTTTCTTTTCCCCCTCAGGCTTTTGAGCTTTTTTCCTTCCTCTGATTTTAAGTGTTCTTTATATATTAGGGATATTGGTCCTTCATCTGTGATTTATGTTGTAAATATTTTCTCCTGGTTTGTCAGTTGTAGTTTGACTTTGCTTATGGTAATTTTTGCAATATGACTTTAAAAATATTTATCTAAACAATGTTATTAATCATTTCTTCCATTACATCTGGGTTTTGAGTCATAGTTCGAGGGCCCTTCCCCATACTGAAGGTTTCTTCCTGTACTTGTATGGTTTCATATCCTTGTTCCTACCTTATGTATGGTGTCTGGTATGGATCCAATTTTATCTTTTTCCAAATGACCAGCATTTATTAAATGGTTTATTAAATGCCTGTCAGCCTTTATTAAAACCTCCATCTTCAGCCCAGTGGTTTAAGGTGCCACCTTTATTGTAGACTAATTTTCATATGTACTCAGGTCTATTTTGGGACATTCTGTTCTCTTCCATTGTTCCATTTGTCTATTTATGCACTTGGACTACAGTTTAATTATAGACATTTTACAGTATGTTTTAATGTCTTGTAGGGCCAGCCCCCTTTGTAGCTATTCCCTTTCAGTGTTTTCCTGACTATTCTTACATGTTTGTCTATTTTAGTTATTTTTTAAAACTGTGGAAAAATATACATAATGTAAAATTTACTATTTTAACTGTTTTTAAGTGTACAGCTCAGTAGAAGTAAGTGCATTCACACTGTTGTGCAATCATCCACAGAACTTTGTGAAACCCTGTATTCGTTAAACAATAACTCCCCATCCCCATCCCCATTCCCCCTGGCCCCTGGCAACTACCATTCTACTTTGTGTCTCTGTGAATTTGACTGCTCTCAGTACCTCATATGAGGAGACTCATACGGGCTTTGTCCTTTTGTGTCTGGCTTATTTCACTGAGCATAACGTCTTCCAGGTTCACGCACGTTGTAGTAGGTGTGGGAATTTCCTTCCTCTTTTTCCTTGTAATATTCCATTGTGTGCATATACCACATCTTGTTTATCCACTCATCTGGGGATAGACACTTGGGCTGCTGCCAGATTTTGGCTACTGTGAACGTGGGTGTACAAATCTCTCTTCGTGTCCCTGCTTTCTGTTCTTTTGGGTGTATACCCAGAAGTGGAGTTGCTAGGTCATATGGTAATTCTATTTGTTGTTGTCGTTTAGTTTTTATTTTATAATCATAAACTTAACTCTGCAATCCGTCTAGACTTGGAGAGGGATATGGAAAACATGGAACCCAAAGAACTGCAGTAAAAGCACAGATAGTAGGCCATTATGAACAGACAGGAGAAGGAACCGTCTCGTAGTTAAGATAAAACACACATTAAATTTATTAGAGTTGTCCACAGTCGGCAACAGTGAGCTTCTTGCTGCTCTTGCCATTCCTGGACCCAAAGCACTCCATGGTTTCCATGGAACTCGTGCCCTCTTTCACCTTGCCAAAGACCACATGCTTGCCACCCAAACACTCAGTCTTGGTAGTGCGGATGGAAAACTGGGAACATTTGTGTTGGGTCCCACATTTGCCATGGACAAGATGCCAGGACCCGTTTGCTTCAGGCTGGAATACTCATCATCAGATTTCTCCCTCTGGCTGGACTTGCCGCCGGTGCCATTATGGCGTGTGAAGCCACCACCTTGGCACATGAGCCCCCTAATTCTGTGACAGCAGGAAACTTTATAACCAAATCCTTTCTTCTCCAGTCCTCAGAGCACAAAAGTTTTTGGCTCTCTTTAGAACTTTGCAAACGGCTCGAAAGATACATGGCCCAAGGACAAATTTGATGGCAAATATCTTAGAACATCATGGGGTTGACCGTGGCAGGGTGGTACAGGGCAGCTACGGGTGGCGTCAGCGGCACGTGCGAAGCCCTGTTTGAAATCTCTGAGACGCCATCATCCAGCTGCCTTAGCAGCCGCACCGGCAGGGCACCAGGGTTCTCATTTCTGCACATCCTCACCATCACTTTTCCTCTAAATAGTCATCCTAATGGATGTGCCGTGGGATTTCATTGTTTTTATTTGCATTTCCCTAATGATTAGTGATGTTGACATCTTTTCATGTGCTTATTGGCCATTAGTAGGTCTTTCTTTGGAGAAATGTCTATTAAAATTCTTTGCCCGTATTTGAATCCAGGTGTTTGGTTTTTGTTGTTGAGTTTTATGAGTTGTCTATATATTCTGGATATTAATCCCTCATCAGATATATGGTACTTTCTCCCGTCTCATGGTTTGCCTTTTTTTTTCTGTTGATAGCGTCCTTTATATTACTAGGACACAAGGTTTTTCATGTTGATGGGTTCTAATTTGTCTATTTTTTTTTCTTTTGTTGCCCGTGCCTTTGGTGTCATAGCCAGATCATTTCCAAATCCACTGTCCTGAAGCTTTCCCCCATCTGTTCTAAGAGTTTTAGAGTTTTAGCTCTTACATTAGATCTTTGATCCATTTTGAGTTAATTTTTATGTATGGGGTTAGGTAAGGGTCCAGTTGGATTCTTCTGCATGTGGAGATCCAGTTTTCCTAGCACAGTGTGTTGAAAAGACTGTTCTTTCCTCCACTGAATGGTTTTGGCACCCTTGTTGAAAATCATTTGACCCATATGTATTTGAGAGTTTATTTCTGGACTCTGTTCCCTTCCTTTGGTCTCTGTATCTTTATGCCAGTACCACACTGTTTTGATTACTGCAGCTTTGCATTAAGTTTTGAAATCAGGAAGTGTGAGTCCTCCCACTTTGTTCTTTTTCAAGATTGTTTTGGTTATTTGGGTCTCTTGAGATTCCATATGAATTTTAGGATAGATTTTTCTATTTTTGCAAAAATGTTGTTGGGATTTTGTGGTTGTTGCTGCGATTTTGATAAGAATTTGCATGCTTATTTTCCCATGAGCATTGTATGCTCTAGTTCTATCTCAAAAACACTTTGTATTTTGGGGGTGCCTGGGTGGCTCAGTTGGTTGGGCATCTGACTCTTGATTCTGGCTGAGGTTACGATCTCGGGGTTGTGGGATCGAGCCCCTAGTCAAAATCCGCACTAAGTGTGAGGCCTGCTTGGGATTCTTTCTCTCCCTCTCCATCTGCCCCTCCCGCAGCTCGTGCTATATCTCTCTAAAAAAAAAAAAAAAAAAAAAAAACCAAAAAAAACCCCTTTGTATTTTTAATGGGATTGCATTATATTTTTAAATTACCTTAGGTACAGCTGACATCATTAGGATCTTGAACTGTCCTATCCAAGAACAAAGAATGTTCATTCATTTGTTCAAGACTACTTTTGTGTCTTTAGGAATGCTTTATGTTTTTCTCATATAGGTTTTGCATATTAAGTATTTTATCTTCTTTGTTACTATTATAAATGGGATTTTCTCTATTATCGTGTCTACTGATTTGGGTATGCTAATTTTATATCCCGTTACAAACAATCCTTACTGAATTGTTTAAATGTGTTTTATTATTGATTCTCCAAGGCTTTCTAAGTATACATTACCTGTAGATAGAGATAGTTTTACTTATTCTTTTCCAATTCTTATTCCTCTAATCACTTTCTCTTGCCTTATTGCATTTTCTAATACCTCCAGTACAGTACTGAATAGTAGTGGAGTTGGTAGGGATTCTTACCTTGTTCCAAATATTAGTGGAACTACCTCTAGTAAGTTTCCCCCTTAAGAAAATGCTAGCTTTAGGACTGTATTTAATAACATATCCATTGAAACTTCTGTTTTTTTAAGTGTTTATTTGTCAGAGGCTTTTTTTTATTTTTTCTTTTTTTCTTTTTTTAAAGATTTTATTTATTTATGTAACAGAGAGAGACACAGCGAGAGAGGGAACAGAAGCAGTGGGAGTGGGAGAGGGAGAAGCAGGCTTCCTGCTGAGCAGGGAGCCTGATGCGGGCCTGATCCCAGGACTCTGGGATCATGACCTGAGCAGAAGGCAGATGCTTAACGACTGAGCCACCCAGGCGCCCAGGTTTTGTTTTGTTTTTTTAAAGATTTTATTTATTTATTTGACAGAGAGAGATAGTGAGAGCAGGAACACAAGCAAGGGGAGTGGGAGAGGGAGAAGCGGGCTCCCCGCTCATGCGGGGCTTGATCCCAGGACCCTGAGATCAGGACCTGAGCCGAAGGCAGACGCTTAACTACTGAGCCACCCAGGCGTCCCTGTCACAGGCTTTTAAAGTACTTCCGGAGATAATCATATGATTTGTCTTCTTAGATCTGTTAACATGGTGTATTATATTAATTGATTTTCTAATACTGAAACAACCTTGGACTCCTTTAATAAATCCCACCTGGCCATGGTGTATCATTTTTTTTTTAATATTTTATTTATTTATTTATTGGAGAGCGAGCGAGAGAGAAACAGCATGAGAGAGGAGAGGGTCAGAGGGAGAAGCAGGCTCCCCACTGAGCCGGGAGCCCGATGTGGGACTCGATCCCAGGACCCTGGGATCATGACCTGAGCCGAAGGCAGTCGCTTAACCAACTGAGCCACCCAGGCGCCCAGGTGGTGTATCATTTTTTAAAAATGTGATAATGGATTCTGTTGGTTAGTATGCTGTCTAGAACTTTTGCATCTATATAAGTAATGTTGGTCTGTAATTTTTTTTCTGTACTGTTATTATCAGGTTTGAAGCAAGTTATACTTGCTTTATAAGAATATTGATGTTTTCCTTCATCTTTAAGACTCTGGAACGGGGCGCCTGGGTGGCTCAGTCGTTAAGTATCTGCCTTCGGCTCAGGTCATGATCCCAGGGTCCTGGGATCGAGCCCCACATCGGGCTCCCCGCTCAGCGGGAAGCCTGCTTCTCCCTCTCCACTCCCCCTGCTTGTGCTTCCTCTTTCGCTGTGTCTCTCTCTGTCAAATAAATAAATAAAATCTTAAAAAAAAAAAAAAAGACTCTGGAACAATTTTTATTGTATTGAGACTATCTGGTTATTCTGTTCTGAAACCATTTGGACGTGATGCTTTTTGGTGGGATAGTTCCTCTATAACTTCATTTTTCTACAGGAATCGGTCTAGTTAAGCTTTGTATTTCCAATTTGGGGGTCAATTTTGATATACTTTGTTTCTTTAAAAAATGATCCATGTTTTCTAGGTTTTAAAATATATTTGCCTAGACTTTTGATAAGTGATCTCATGATTTAAACAAAAAAAAATTTTTTTTAAGATTTTATTTATTTATTTGACAGAGAGAGAGGAAGAGCACAAGTTGGGGGAGTGGGGGGAGGGAGAAGCAGGTTTCCCGCCGAGCAGGGAGCCCAATGCGGGGCTCGATCCCAGGACCCTGGGATCATGACCTGAGCTGAAGGCAGGTGCTTAACAACTGAGCCACCCAGGCACCCCTAAAAATTTTTTTCTGTTTCAATGTTGACTTCCCCTGGTCTCTTCTTCTTTTGTAGAGTTATGCTCTCTTCCTTTTTTTTGCTTAATTAAATTACTTAGTGATTTGTTTAATGTGTTAATTTTTTAAAAATAGGACTTGGGTTTATTAATTTGACTGTTTTCTACATTTACCTCATTCATTTCTACTTTTTAAAAAGATTTTATTTATTTATTTGAGAGAGAGAGAGTAAGGGGGAGGAAGGCAGAGGGACAAGCAGACTCCCTGCTGAGTGTGGAGCGTGACACAGGGCTCCATGCCAGGACCCTGAAATATGACCTGAGCTGAAGTGACACGCTTAACTGACTGAACCACCCAGGCGCCTCCATTTCCACTTTTTATTATTTTCTTTCTTGTGCCTTCTTTTGGCTTATGTTTTGTTATATTTATAGGAATTTATATTTTATTTATAGGAATTTAATTCACTTATTTATGTTCTTATTGATAAATGTGTTTAAGGCTAGTGAACTTTCTTCTGATAACTGCTTTAAAAATAGTCCACAGATTCTGATATGCAGTATTTCGTTTTTTTCATTCCAAGAATCTGATTTGTATTTCCCATTTCTTTAGAGAATTGTTTAATATCAGGTTTTACAATTTTCCATATGAAAAGGACTTGTTAAAATTTGTTTTTAATAATTTCTACTTTTAGGGGACACCTGGGTGGCTCAGTTGGTTAAGCGACTGCCTTCGGCTCAGGTCATGATCCTGGAGTCCCAGGATCGAGTCCTGCATCGGGCTCTCTGCTTGGCGGGGAGTCTGCTTCTCCCTCTCCCACTCCCCCCTCTTGTGCTCTCTCTCTCTCTCTCACTCTCTCTCTCAAATAAATAAATAAAATCTTTAAAAAAAAATTTCTACTTTTATCGCATTGAGATCAGAGAATGTTATTTATAATATTTCTACTCTATAGAACTTGCTGATGTTTTCTCTGTGACCTAATATATAATCAATTTTTTGCTGAATGTTCTATTTGCATGTGAGAAGAGGTATATCCCTATAGTTAGGGTATAAGAGTTTTATATATACATGTATTCCAGAAAAATCTCTCTATTGATTATGTTATTTACTTCATCGATATCTTTACTTATTTTTGTCCACGGAGAATAGTGTGTTATATTGTCATTATTAATTGCGGCTTTTAGCATTGAAAAGTGTCCTTGATCAGGTCAAATGCTTTTTTTTTTTTAAAGATTTTATTTATTTATTTGACAGAGAGAGACACAGCGAGAGAGAGAACACAAGCAGAGGGAGTGGGAGTGGGAGAAGCAGGCTTCCCGCTGAGCAGGGAGTCCGATGTGGGGCTCGATCCCAGGACCCCAGGATCATGACCTGAGCCGAAGGCAGACGCTTAACGACAGCCACCCAGGCGCCCCGCTTTTTTTTTTTTTAGGTCAAATACTTTTTTTTTTTTTTTTTAAGATTTTATTTATTTATTTGAGAGAGAGAGAATGAGAGACAGAGAGCATGAGAGGGAGGAGGGTCAGAGGGAGAAGCAGACTCCCTGCCGAGCAGGGAGCCCGATGCGGGACTCGATCCCGGGACTCCAGGATCATGACCTGAGCCGAAGGCAGTCGCTTAACCAACTGAGCCACCCAGGCGCCCCTAGGTCAAATACTTTTTGACCAGAATTTTACTTTGTTTGATATCAGAATTGTAACCTGACTTTTGTTGTTTCCATTTTCCTGATATATTTTTGCCCATCCCTCCATTTTTAGCCTTTCTGAGTTAGTTTTATGTTATCAGCATATAGTCAGGTCTTACTTTGTGAGTCAAATTAAAAATCTTTTTCTTATAATAAGTTAGTTAAACCCATTCATATTTATTGATAGAGCTGCTATGTTTGATCTCAATTCTGTTTCCTTCTTTATGTGATGTAGTTTCTTTGTTCTTTAACTTTTTAATTTCTTTTTTTTTAAGATTTTATTTTTAAATAATCTCTACACCCAATGTGGGGCTGAAACTCACAACCCCGAGATCAAGAGTCCCATGATCTTCCAACTGAGGCAGCCAGGCACCCCTCACTTTTTAAATTTCTTTTGGTATTTGGGCAGATTTGTATCTTATTTTAGCGGTTTCTTTTGTAGTTAAGCCTTTTATAGTGCCCCCTGTCCCCTGCTTTCTTATTTAACCTGTTAATATCTGCTTTGTCCGTTTTTAATGGTATTCTTCTACTCCCTTTGATTTCCTTTGTAACAATCTTGACTTTATTCTACTTTCCTCATCCCTTTCTCCTCCCATTTTTAAAAAAAGATTTATTTATTTATTTTAGAGAGCACGAGCAGGGGCAGGGGCAGAGGGACAGGAAGAGGGAGAGAAGCAGCCTCCCTACTGGGCACAGAGCCTTTTGCAGGGCTCAATCCCAGGACCTCCACCCCACCCCAGATGGTGACCTGAGTGGAAACCAAGAGTCAGAGGCTCAACCGACTGAGCCACCCAGGCGCCCCTCTCCTCCCATTTTTAGTTGCTTTTTTCTCCTTATTATCTTAATATAATATTCTTCTACTATCATCTCTATCTTTTATTTTTATTTTTTTTAAATGTATTTTAGTGATTAATTGATTGTATGCTCTATGTCCAACGTGAGGCTCGAACTCACAATCCCGAGATCAAGAATCACGCACTCCACCGACTGAACCAGCCAGGTGCCCCATCTTTGTTTTAGTCTTAAATCTATAATTAAGTCAATTGAGTATATCAGACTTTTTTCCTGAAGTTTCTCCTATCATTTTGCAGGGGAGGAAAGAACAATCCTCTTTCTTTATACCCTTCCAGGTTTTGGCTGAGGCTCTGTAACAAAGATTAGCAAGAGAAGAGCTTACCAATTTATATGTTTCCCTTGACATGAGAGCCTTCATAAGGAAATGAAGACCTGAACAGGTTAGACCTATGCTAGGTTTGATGAAGAGTGGAAGGCTGTGGGAATTGTGGCAAGACAGAAGGATATGAGCTAAGGGTAGTAAACTGAGGAAAACTTAGCAAGGCCTCTTCATTGGGATTCCTCTTGGTGTCATTCCATCTTGGAGCTAAAGACACCCTTTCCTCTGGGTAAGGAGGGCACGTCTCACATGAGGATCTTGTGACCTGCTTCAGGGGAAGCCCGTTTCTCAAATTCCTTCAGCTTAAAACATGCAATATGTCAAGATGCCATATTTGGGGAAGTGTGTCCTGAACCCCATCAATCTCTTGGTTGGATGAAGCTCCTCTTCTAGTACGTTTCTCATCAAGGGCTCAAGAGTATAGTGTTCCCAGAGTTCTTGCATGTTTAAAACTTGACAGACAACTTGATTTGATATAAAATTCTTGTTTCACACTGTCATTGCTTGAGGGTTTTTTTTTTTTTTTTTTTTTTTGGCTGCTCTTTTGTTGCCTTGCTTTGAATGTTGATTTTGAGAGACCTGATGCCGGTCTAACTTCCCTTCCCTTGTAAGTTGTTTGATTTTTTTGGCTTGGGAGCCTTAGGGTTTTTTTTTGTTTGTTTTTAATCTGTAAAGTCTAGTCATTTTACTAGGGTATGTCTCAGAGTTGATCATTCTGGGTCATTTTTCCTAAGTACAAAGTGGGCCTTTTAAATACATAGATTCAGATATTCTTTATTTCTGGAAATTTTTCTTGGATTATAGTTTTAAATATTAGTTCTGTTCCATTATCCTGTTTTTTCTTATCAGGTTCCCTTATATTTCTCCATCTATCTATCTACCTATCTATCTATCTCATCTATCATCTTGCTTCTTCTTTACCTATTTCTAATTTAACAATTTCTGTCCCTTTTTGGTTCTTTTTTCCCCTCATTTTCATTTTCTTGGTTATATTCCAGTCTTTCTTCAATGTACTTTATTACATTTTTTTATTTGACTCTATTCTTCCTTAGGCACCTCCTAATTTTGCCTTCCTTCCTGAGTTAATTTTGTTTCTTCCATTTTTTCCCTGAGTTCAATGAAATAGCTTTTCGTCCCTTCCTATTATTTGCCCATTTCTCTGTTTTAGTTGTGAAATTCTGATTCAAGGTGTTTTTCATATTCCCAAACACTTGTTTAAAGATATTTCGTTCGGTTTGAAGTGCTGTGCTAGTTTTCTTCTGCTTTTTCTTTGTTTTTTTCTTTGAGGGTTGGATGAGAATTTTTATCAGGTAAGGTGGGTGCTCTCTCTCTCTCAGTAGCTTTATGTGTCCTCTACTTTCACCCATTCCATCCTTGGATTTGGGATGATTTACAAGATTCCCAGTTCCAGGGCGCCCTCTTCTGTTAGGAGAGCAAATCAGTTTTTTTCTTTTTCTAAGTGGATGGCTGTGTGTGTGTGTGTGTGTGTGTGTGTGTGTGTGTGTTGGGGAAGGGGTTGTCCTCCTAAGTTGTTTTTTCTTACCTTGCAGGACTCTAATTTTTCACTTTGGCTTCCTTTCCCATCACCCTTCAATCTCGAAAGTCCTCCTTTTCTTTTACCTTCTCCCTCCTACGTCAAGATGCCTTTCAAAGAATGTTACCTTGAATGGATGCACGGAAGTCCCTTCCTTGTCCTAAGTGCTCTGATTCTCCGGGACTCATGGTCAGTGTTTTTGCAGTTGGGGTGGACTTTCTCTTTCTGGCAGGACTTCAGACCAAGCTTGGGGGCTACCCCTCTTCTGCACCGTTTCCCTGAGACTACCCCTGTCTTCCATGCAGGGTGGCAGCAGGAGGGTGAGCTGCATCTCCCTGGGAACTGACAATTATTTTTCTACTTAAAGATAATGTGAGGTTTGGGCGTTTTGTTTATGCTGCGTATGCTAACGGTTTGGGTGTTGGTAGTGTTATTTGTCCCGGCTTTTCTTTCTTTTTTTTTTTTTCTCTTTCCTTCTGTCTTTTAAGAGCATGTGGGGAGGTTGGCATTGATGTGGCCACCATTACCTTGGTTGTCCAGAATGCCATTTCTCGGGCTTTATATTCCTGAGAATGTTTTGGGCTGTTTATAACAAATACGCTGGGCTCAGATTGGCTTAGACAGCAGGAAAACGCCCTGCTTTACTGATAACTAGAAATCAGATGCAGGGCGCGCCAGGCTCAGTGCGTCAGGGCTCTGTCCCCAGTGGGTGCTAGCTTCATCCCCAGGCAAATGGCAGCAACAGTTTCGGAAGCACAAAGTCCAGAGTCCACTGGGTCCTGCCCTAGATTGGATTCCCTCGAAGCCGGGCCTATTTGGGGGGATTCTTGTACAACTGATGTATTGATGGAGTCCTCCCAGGAGACATCTAAGGGAGTGAAGGCAGCAGGATATAATGGAAGGAACAGCTGGGCAGAGATGCTGTTTTAGGAGAAGTAGGGCCTCGGATCTCACAGGGAGCTCTGGAGCATGAACAACACCCCAGAACTTGTCCTGAGGAAGATGGGACAAGGGGGCTTGATTTTATAGCTCTGCAGTTGTTGATTATAACTGGATCATGTTCCCACTCCTAAGCCAATTAACAGTCTGATCAAGCTCCACCACAACCAGCTTAGACAGGTGAGATGACCCCAGAGCTGGGACATGTCAACTTCCCCTAAGTCAAGTGAGAAAGGAGAGAGTCCTAGAACAACAGTGAGGTGCAATGAGGAGGAAGTGGATGTGAGGCAGGCAGGCAAGTCTCCCTCTTGTGCCAGGCACAGGGGCAGGGCAGCGAACATACCCCACGAAGGGCCTGCCCTCCTGGGCTTTCAGTCTGGCCAGGGAGAGACACCATGGGAAAACAAGGTGATTCAGGGTTTTGATAGATACTGTGGAGACAAAGCAAGACAAGGGGATAGAGATGTCATGGAAGGGCTCTCCTGTCAAGAGAAGGCCTCACTGAGTGGTAACATTTGAGCTAAGTCCTGGAAAAAGTAAGGGGAGAAGAGGATTCCGGCTGGGGGAATAACAGTGCATGAATGAAAAATGTGCCCTCAGGGGGTCAGGATCATTGAGACAGGGGAAGAACTTTGGGGCACAGATGAGGCTGCCTCATCCAGAGGGGGCAAAGCATGCCTGGGGTAGAAACCCCAAGGGAGGAGCCTGGGCTGGTCCAGCAGCAGTAGGGGCTGGATCAATCAGAGTGTGGCCACCAGAAGGAACAGTATATGCAAAGGCCCTGAGGTGAGAGCTCAGAGTGCCTCCAGGAACCCAGAGGGGCTGCCTGTGGCTGGAGCTGGGGTGGGGGTGGGGACAGGAAGGTGACCAGAGAGGAGAACAGGGAAGGGCCGGTCCCAGGAAGAGGTTTGGCTTTATCCTAGGATGCAGGGGCCCAGGGTGGATTTTTAGCAAGAGAAAGATGTGCTCAGACTTGAATTTTGTGGGGAGTAGATTGGAATGGGCAGGGGTGGAAGTGAGGGGACCAGGCAGGGATGGTGCTCTGCTGGGATGACACTGAGAAATGAGAAGCAAAACAGGCAGACTTGGACTGGTGTGATGGGGGAGGGGGATGTGACACTTAAAAGGCAGGGGACAAGGGTGATGGAGGTTGGTGGCTGGGGGCCAGGTGGGAGGTGTGCCCGTGAATCTGGAGGGGAATCCCCAAACACAGGTCAATGCTAGAGCAGAGTGGGCCCCAGCCAGCCCACAGCATGGGGGTGACGGTGTGTGGAGCCCCCTGACTTCCCTGTCCCCCTTCCCTATTGGCAGGGTTCTGGAGCACCTCAGCAGTCTCTCCAGAGAAGTGAACCTGGACTACGAGCGCAGCATGAACAAAATCAACTTTGACCAGATTGTCTCATCCAAGCCTGACACGTTCTCCTATGTAACCCTGCCTGAGAAGGAAGAGGAGAAGGTGCCCAGGCAAGGTGAGGGCAGCTGGACAAAGGCGGTCCCCCTGGCCACCCCACTAGCCGGAGCCCTCCCACCCTCCCTGTAAGGTGGTCCATAAACCTAACACTCCCAGCACTCACCCTGCTGCTTCCCCAGCTGCCTAGGGAGCCAGGGCAGGGTGGGGGGGTGGTGGTGGTCCATGAAGGCTCTTTTAAAAACCAGGAGTCTTGGGGCATCTGGGTGGCTCAGTCGGTTAAGCGTCTGCCTTCAGCTCGGGTCTGGATCCTGGAGTCCTGGGATCGAGCCCCACATCGGGCTCCCTGCTCAGTGGAGAGCCTGCTTCTCCCTCTGCTCTTCATGCGCTCGCTCCTTTGCTCACTCTCTCGCTCCCTTGCACTCTCTCAAATAAATAAATAAAATCTTAAAAAAAAAACCACACATAACAGGAGTCTTGGGGCACCTGGGTGGCACAGTCGGTTGAGCGTGTGATTCTTGATCTCAGCTCGAGTCATGATCTCAGAGTCGTGAATCCAGCCCCACATCCGGCTCCACGGGCATGGAGTCTGCTTAAGATTCTCTCTCTCCCTCTCCCTCTGCCCCTCTTAAAATAAATAAATAAATAAGAAAGTAAGTAAGTAAATAAAATCCAGTAGTCTGAGTAGCACAGAAGGAAGCAGGTAATGTGTTTGAGTACAGCAAGTGCTCAGAAGTGGATGGAAGGTCTCTGATGGTCTGAGGGACATAGGGCAGCAAGAGCAGGTGGCATTGCTGTGGCCCATTTGACCTGTGGCAGACTGCGTCTCCGAGTAGGACAGCAGTTCCCCCAAGCCCTCCTTTCTTTGACTTCCCCGATGCCTGGGAATTTCGTTTCCCGGACTGAGCTGCTACGCTGTGAAGGGTCCAGGGAGCTGGGGTAGGACATGGACGGTGGGCACTGCGAAGGTCCTGGTGCCCACATCT
>NW_023270855.1:38089612-38113262 GCF_011800145.1 Mirounga leonina | reverse complement strand
CCTCAGCCCGCGCGCCCGCCGCCCGCCGGCTCCGGCGGTTTCTCGTTGGCAAAGTTGCGCGGCCGCCTGGAGGGGGGCGCCGCGCGGTCCCCCGCCCCGGCGCCGCCGCCGCCCCTTCAGGCCGCCGCGCGGGAAGGCCCAGCTGGCGGCCCCGCTTTTTTACCTGCCGGGAGTTTTCGCGCGCGCCCTCGCTCGATCGCTGGCTTTTCCCCTTGTCGCGCTCGTCTTCTTTCTTTCTTTCCTTCTTTTCGCTTCCCCGCGCGGGCGCTTTTTCCGCTCGCGCCACCCGCGCTCGGCCGCTCGCGCCCTCCTTCCTGCTGGGCTCGGCGGAGCGGGGCGGCCGGCAGCTCTCCCCGCCCCCCTCCACCCGCGCTCCGGCGGAGGCGGCGGCGGCGGCGGCGCTCCGCGCTCCGACTCATTCCAATATGGCACGGGTGCAGGGCGCATGCGCCCGCGCCCCCCCCCCATCCGCGCTCCTCCCGGCAGCCCGCGCCCCTCGCGCCGCGCGCGTGGCGCCCCCGGGCCGGGCCTCCCGAGCCGACCCGCGAGCCTTCCAGCCCCGGCTGGGGCCGCGCGGGCTGCGAGGTGTTCGGGCAGTGAGGGGCCGAGGGAGGGGTCGGCGCCGCCCGCCGCCCGCCACCCCGCCCCTCGTGCCCCGAGCCACAACTTGCCGCGGACATCCCCGAGGCCGTGGCGCAGGGCACGCGGCGGCGCCCCGGCCCCCGACGGCGCGGCAGCCCCGTGCGGAAGGGCCCCGACAGGGAGACGCGCCCCGGGGACCCAGCGCCCACCCCGTCCCTTACCCGACCCACGAGGGAAGGGCCCTCGCGCCTCACCTCGGGTCGTGCACGGAGCCGTACGGAACCCAGTGGCGTCCGCGGGGGGGTCCTGGCTCCCGGGCCGGGGCGAAGCGCGCCGCTGTCGTCCGCACGTGACCGCCCCGGGCAAGATGGCATTAGCCGAGGAAAGGACAGAACGGCGGCTGAGCCCAGATGGGCGCGTGTCGCCGCGGGAGAGGGCTGCGTCCACCCTCCTGGCCCACGTCGGGGATCTGGTGCGTCCTTCGAGACCTGGAAGGGCACCCCAGTGCCCGGTGTCTACGAAGTCAGCCTCGGGCCCCCAGGCGCACTGGGTGTCTCCAGGCCTCCGCGGGAGGCGCCCTGTAAATCCGAGTTTTCCTGCCGCTCGGGGCCCCAGCGAGGGGGCGTAAGACGGCTGCCGAATCCCGGCAGCAGAGCCGGGGGCCCGGAGTCGGAACAGAAGTTCCAAGGTGACTGCAAGGATTCCCCGCAACCCGAGGTGCCCACAAGCGGTTACGTTCTCCGAGCTCGCCCCTTCCCCTGCGAGCGCAGATGCCCGTGGGACACCCCCCTCCTCCCCTCCTGCTACGGGAAGTTCCCTCCGGAAGGGAGTCCTCATGCAGCCGAGACCCAGGAGTGCCCCGACTCCTGGGCCGGGGGAGAAGGTCTCGCACTGGGCGCTGATGACTCCTGCCTTTAAGAAAGGAGGCGCCCCACTGCAAGAACGAGGTCTGAGGTGCCAAACGCGGGCTCAGGCCACTTTCCGCTGACCTCACCACCGCGCTGAGAAATATTCCCCCACTTTACAGACAAACTTGCCCAAAGTCACGCTGCTGGCTGAATTTGAAATTTTTTGTGACCACCATTTAAAAGACAACATGACAACCAGAGAAAGAAAAATGTACAAATAAGTATCCGTGATACTAGGGAACCCATAAAACCTTCCACCTATGTACATGTCTTTACATAGTTGCAACCGATCACACATTTTTCTCTTGTGTTTGCTATTATCACTTCACATTTTCTTCGATTCACATGATTCATTCTGAAGGTGTGCAGGTATCCTCATGCATTTACTCAGTCTCCTAATTTGGTATATTTGGGTTCTTTACCATTGTTTGCTAATATGTCCTTTAATTCTGCACTGGGGACAAATTCCTGGCTTTTGAGTTACCAGGTGGAAGGCAGAGGGGTCTTGCTCCACAGTGCCGTAGGAGCTCCCCGAAGCACTACCCGGCTCACTCCGCTGCCTCCCAGTAATGAGCGTTAGGAGTATAATACACATCTATCTCTAAGCATCTCTTTTTCCCCCCTTCTACTTTACTGATATATTAGTAGTTCAAGGTTACTGTAGCCTTTCTTAGATGACTTTAAAAATGAATGTTTTTTCATCATTTACTGTCTGTATTCCCCTTTCTGTGAATGGTTGTTCATATCCATTCATCTGCTGGGGTTCTGAAGCTCTTCTAACATTGAATAAGCATTTTTTTAATATTATCAGTATTATTCCTGTGTCATCAATGATGCAAATATTTCCCAGTCTGTTGTTCTTTTTTGTTTTACTTTAATGTTCAATCTGTCATTCTAGTCCTTTGTGATTTTATTGCTTGAATACTGACAAAATGAGCTTTCTTCCACCCATCTGATGGTCTGTTTTCTGCTAGTTTTCTAAAATTTCATTTTATATTTAATTCTTTGATGATAATCCATCCCAAGTTTTTTTCCTGTGTGGAATAAAATATGGACTTAACTCACCACCAGCATCACCCGTTTTTATTGCTTATGCAATCATCATTTATTAAATAATTTTTCCCTTACCCTTTGTATAGTAAAATCTATTTTTACAGTAGGCTTTTGATTCGGGTCGATCTGTTTCTCCATTTCTTTTCACAGACCTCAATTTGAGCAGATACCATATGGATCTAAATATTGGTTCTTTAGAATGGGTTCTAACATCTAACAGGGCTATCTTGCCTTTCACAAAGTTTCCTGTTATTCAGAATATCACTTGGTAACCACACCAGTTTCTGTGTCCATACACATCCTAGTTAACATACAAGGATTAAGAATGCTGGCTTTGAAGATGGGACCATCCAGGTCCAATGCTTACCAGCCCCATGACCTTGTTAAGTTACTTATCCCATCTAGGCCTGAGGGATATATAAAATGGGGATAAGAGTAATAACACCTGCCTCACAAGCTCAATGCTAGACACATAGTAAATGTTCAGTAAATGTCAGCTGTTGTTACTGACATTTTTAGTTCTAAAAAAAAAAAAATTGAGGTTTTTGCACGGAATTGCATTAAACTTATGAATTAATTTAAATAGATCAAATATCTATGTCATTTTCCCAACTGGGACATGTGCTATCTCTCAATTTATTTGAATATTTTAAAACTCAGAAACCAGGTTTCCTGTTGACTCCAGCCTCCCTCTACTCCTTGACCCCTGAGGAAGAGGAAGAGCGGAGATTTCAAGGAATCTCTATAGTGGAGGAAGATTTAAAACCTACCATTTGAGAGTCTGCCTTGTGCCTGGCTGGTGCGGGTGTGGGCGTGGGCGCACACGCACGAAATCTCCTCTAACCCTTGCACCATCCCTCGGGGTAGACCATGGTGTTCCCCGTAGACAAAGAGCAAACTGGAAACTTACAGGTCACTTAGTGAAAGGCAGAGCTAGGCCACAAACCAGGTATGCCAGTTTCTGCTGTTTGGAAATTCAGGTGGGAGTCATGCACAGAAGAGACCGCCCCCAGAAGAGCATGAAGAAAACGGGCTTCTAGTCATGGCACACCCCTGCCCCAAAGCCTCCCAGGGCTTTCCACCGCTACGTCCAAAAGACCTACTTTAGCCTGTGAGACTAGCCCTGCCCTCCGTCCACACTTAGCAGTTACCACTCATCTGCCTTGCTTGCTGAGGTTCAGCTGTATCTGTCTCCTTTCCACCCTGTGAGTATGTCAAGGTCCTTCCCACCACAGGGCCCTTGCACACATTGTACCCAACGCCTGGTACACTCTTCATTTCGCCTCCTGCACCCACCTTCACATAGCTGGTACCTTCACATTGTTCTCGTATCTATTTAACAAGGTGGTCTCCTCAGAGAAGACGTCCCTACCTATCCCACATAAACAGGTTCTCTCTCTCTCTCAATCTCCTTCCCTCCCTTCCTCCCTCCTGATTGTTTCTTCACAATTACTTTTTATAATTTAATCCATATTTGTCATTTGTTTGGGTTCTGTCACCTTGTCTAATCCCACAGAAAGATATCAGTCCCCCTGAGGGCAAAAAGGAAGCTAGCCCTTTCCCTGACAGGCAGTGGGTGGATGAGAGGGTGTCTACTGGTCAGCTGGTAGCATCTAAGACCAGAGTTTGGCACACCATGAGGCACCTTGGCCATTCCTAAACTATGTCTCTATCTCTTACTGGCTCTGTGGGGTAGAGGTTTTACCCCCTGTCCTCACTGACCATGGGATGAGTGTTTAAACGTCCCATATCAATGCCCTATCCCTTGAACCCTTGCCTGCTATCCCTAGGTGGGCCTGTTCTCTGCAGTTGTATTGCCACCTAGGACCTTGTTCTGGATGAGAACATGAGGGCCAGGCCCGGACCGTAGGTACCAGGAGAGCCCTCAGCCATGGCTAGGGGCTGTTTTAAGCCCAGAAAAACTTAAGTTCTGAAGCCTGCCAGGCCCTGCTGTCAGCCATCAGCAGGCCTCCATTGCCACTGGGCAGCCAGCTCCCTTTAATCATCAGCCCAAGTGAGACAAGTCCCATAATGACTCCCCGTGGCTAATTACCCAAGTGATCAAGTGATTACCACCAACAAGTCACTGCTCACATCATGCTACTATCCACAGAGGCCTGGTCCACTTGCTGGCCCTGCTGCCTTGGGGCACAGGCCACCTGCCCTGCTCTACTTCCATGTCTCAGCTCCTGCAAATGTCCCCATCAGGCATCCCTCTCTCCTATCCTGTGTTGGAATGGAAAAGACTTCCAATCAAGTCCAGATTTAATCAGAAATCAGGTGACTTCTTTATGGGACCTTCTTTATGGGAGCCTTCACCTCTCTGGGCCTTAGTTCCCTCATCTCTGTAAAATGGGGATGAAGCCACCTGTCTACCTGGGTCCCGACAATCCAAGGACATAATGTTTGTAAATCCTCTTTGCGAACTATAAACAACAGAGTTATGAGAAATAATTGGCCTGGTCCCAAAGCCACTCCTCCAGGAGACCTCTCAAGATCTCTCCATTTCTTTCTCGGTCTACCTAAGTCACTTAGCTTGTTTTTCCCCAGTTGCATATTTTGGGAAAGGCTCAGGCCTGGACCCCATTTTCCAACCTTGAGTGCTACAAGCCCAGGGCCATGCCCCATTCATTCCCAGGGGAATCTCTCTGCCTCTACATCCCTCTTTTCACAATTGATGGAGGAAAAATAAATTAATGGGCACAATGTTTTCAATTTTATATTATTGGGCATGCATTTCTGCACCTTCAACTTCTTATCTGCTAACAAGAGCTCACAGGTACCAAACAGGTGACCAAGGACTCTCAGCAATGCAAGGGCAACCGGGCTGGGGTTTCTCTTTGGGGGTGGTGAAATGTTCTAAAATTAGATATGGTGATGGTTGCACAACTTCACGATATATTAAAAAACATAAAATTGTACAATTTAAAAGGGTGAATTTTATGGTATGTGACTAAGACCTCAATTAAAAAATTGTATGAGAGGGATGCTTGGCTGGCTCAGTCAGTAGAGCATGTGACTCTTGATCTCGGGGTCGTGAGTTCAAGCCCCACACTGAACATAAAGCTTACTTAAAAAACAATGTAGGGGTGCCTGGGTGGTTCAGTCGGTTACGCATCTGCCTTCGGCTCAGGTCATGATCCCAGGGCCCTGGGATCGAGCCCCGCATCGGGCTCCCTGCTCCACGGGAAGTCTGCTTCTCCCTCTCCCTCTGCCTCCTCCTGCTCATTCTTTCTCTCAAATAAATAATAAAATCTTTTTAAAAAATTTATGGGAAAAGTCTATAGTGACTGCCACAGAGAACAGAAACTGGTAACCCTTGGATCAGATGCAACCCACGTAGTGCATGGCTTGGGCAGCACAGTGAGGTTGTTCACAATACTCCTTTTTTTTTTTAGGTATAATTTGCATACAATAAAATGCACCCATTTTATAGGTGTACAGTTCTCTGAGTGCTGACAGAGGTGACCACCAGCACAATCAAGATATGAAACGTTCCATCGCCCCAGAAAGTTCCTCTCATCCCCTTCCAGGGACTGCCCCACTCACAGGCAACCGCTGGTCTGATTTCTATCTCTGTAGATAGATAAAAATTAAAAATTCATCATACAGTAGTACTCTTTTGTGTCTGTTTTGAGATTCACCCATGTTGTTAGGTGTATCAGAAGATGATTTCTTTTTCTTTTATTTTTTTTTAAGTAGGCTCCATGCCCAACATGGAGCTTGAACTCATGACCCCGAGATCAAGAGTCACATGCTCTACAGACTGAACCAGCCAGGCGCCCAGATGATTCCTTTTTTTTTTTTTGTCCCCTCTAATGTTTAACCACTCCTTTATTTCAGGTTAAATAATATTTCAATCATACAGAATGCCCAAGGAATAGAAGTTCAGCAGCTCCTTATTCTACTGGTCTTCAAAATATTGTGCCCACACCAGTGACATTTTGAGTACATATCCTTCAGTATATTTACTTCTGTTTAAATCATATTATTTTATACATATATACTATTTTAGTAAAATATCACAGACATTATAAAACATATGCTAAATATAGAAATTTTAAAAGGAAGATGAGAAAATACTACTTCTTTTTTTAAATGTTTTATTTATTCATGAGAGTCAGAGAGAGAGATAGAGAGAGGCAACGGCAGAGGGAGAAGCAGGCTCCCTGCTGAGCAGGGAGCCCGATGCGGGACTCGATCCCAGGACCCTGGGATCGTGACATGAGCCGAAGGCAGAGGCTTAACCATCTGAGCCACCCAGGTGCCCCGAGAAAATACTACTTTTAAATAATTTTTATTTGTCAAAGGATATAACCATTGTGCCCCTTATAAAATATTGTATTAAATGATTATATAATAATGATATTAAAGAAAATTATGAAATCAACGATATTGTTAAAGAAAGGAATGTGATTGAAAATCACATTTTTTACATTGCCAAAGTATATGAAGACATACAATAGATTACACATATTTAATTGTAGAACTTGATTAGTTTTGACATGTAACTTTACCTATGAAACCATCAGTACAATAAAGAAAACAAAGATTTTCATCATTCCCCAAAGTGTCTTCACATCTCTTTGCAATCTATCCCTCCCTCCACCACCCGCCCCCAGGCAGCCACTGATCTGCTTCTTTAAACTAGAGATTAGGTTGCATTTTCTAGAACTTATATATATGGAATGATATAGTAGGTACTCTCTTTTGCCTGTCTTCTCTCATATAGCATCATTTTGAGATCCTTTCATGTATTGCATGTAGTAGTAGCTGATTCCTTTTTCTTGCCAAGTAGTATTCCTTGTATGGATATACCACAATTTGCTTATCCATTCCCTTATTGATAGGCATTTGGGTTCTTTCCACTGTAGGGCTACCATGAACAAATATTTAGTAATTAGTAATATAACATATTTATGAAAATATATAATAAAATTAAATGTGAAATAGTAAGTGAATATGTATATGTAATATGAAATATGTAATGTGTAAATGAAAATAGTGTAATTATATAATAATATATAATATATGATAATTATATGATATATAGCATGCATTAAATATATTCAATATATAATAAATGCCTCATTAACAGTCATATATATAAAAATGTATGTATACACACATGCACACATACTTATATATGTAAATATATAAATATACACACACACTTTTATTTAACATGTATGTCTTTAATGGGGCATTTAATCCCCATTCCTTGTAGTCCTCTACCCATTTGCTCTGGGTAGCACATTGAAAAAAGGCAGTCATCCAGGCTTCACCCCAGAGAGGCAAATTCTAAGACCCAGGGGTCAGGTTGGGGCTGAGGGGCTGGCATTTGAAACCAAGACACCAAGTCTCCCTATGCTGGCCAAGGGCTCCTATCTCTGGCTGCTTGCAGCCCAAGGGCCAGGAGAAAGTCGGGAGCAGAGCCAGCTCAGCCATAGAATGTTCTCCAGGCTTATCATGGCCCTCCTAGAGGGTCAAAGTTGGGAGATTCATAAAGAGAGCTCACTATTGGGCCTTTGGAAAGGAGTTGGCAGCTCAAGCCCACCAGGAGAGGAAAAGGTAAAGGGAGATATGACCATGGACCCTCCCTGTCTCTCCCCAGAGCCACCTCCATGGCTTGGGCAAACATAGCCTGAATCCACCTGATGCTCAGGGTCCTCTCTCCACACCCTGCCTGCTTGCTGTAACTGGAGACCATGGTCCCCACCTATCATCGACCTTGTTTCCCACTCCCCACCCCTTCCCATGCTGCCATTTTTCCTTTTTTTATTAAGGTTAACTTATATATAATAACTGTTAGCATATCGGTGTGAATCTAAAATGTTAACAAGGACATTTAATATGTTTGCTCGATGCCCCTTATAGCAACAGGGCACCTTAATCTCCCTGATGAACAAAAGCCTCACAGTTACCCAGCTGGGCTTAGCAGCCAAAAGCATGATGCCACCTCTAGGCCCCCAATTTGGTCCCTGCTTGTCAGCACTGGGTTGATTTAGGAGGAAAGAGATTTCTGCATAATACAGACCAAGTCAGGAAAAACGCCAATGGACCTTGCTTTACCCAGTGACTTTGTACAAAATGAAGTATGGTCAATTGAATCCTAATTTTCTCATTACTTACTTTGTAATTCCTGAGATGTGTGCTCTTCATTCCTGCTGGGTCTTGCTCCTAAGGCTTCCAATTTCCACTCTCCATTGTCCTCCTCCAGGCAGGTCTGGAGTACAAAACCCGAGGCAGTCACTTAACATCTTGATATCAATTACTTTATCCTTAAAATTCGGCTAGTAGCGCCCGGGCTACTAAGCAGAGCACGGCGCTCCAAGATGTCTGGACATTCTTTTAGCTCCCAGATCTGGGATTGAGCTGTGAACACACTTGTGAATATTTCAGAGAAGGAGTTTTCTAGCATGTTTCCAAGCAGCAGAGCCAGACTAAACCAGTCATCCATCCTTCCTCTTACTGACCCCTGCTGTGTGCCTGAGCGGGCTGGATTGAGTCCTCACATGCCCTGCCCCCAGAGGTGCTCCCAGCTGGGTGACGCTCTCCCTAGGGCTGGTTCCGTGACAGAGGGGTATAGACAAAGCCTCCCTCCAAGGGAGGAGCCCTGATTTCCTATCCTGAGAAGGAAGCAGGAAACCTGAGTCGTAGCCCAGCTCTGCTTATTACTGTGGGGCCACAATCCCTTCTCTCTCAGGGCCTTGCTCGTCCTCTGCGCAGGGGGGTGGGGTGGGCAGCTTGGAGAGAGTCTCTATGGACCTTCTCAGTGCCTTTGTGCTGGGTCATGTACTAGATCCAACATGGTGGCGGGGGAAGGGCTGCTAGGGACCGGCAGCCTTGGGGACAGGCTGTCTTCCAACAGCAAATGTCCTGTGCGCTTTTCCTGACAGGACCCCAGCAACCAGAGGATTCGGTAAGAGCATGTACCTAAAGGCCTTCGTGTGGTGCTTGATTTGTAGTTGGTTATCACCAAATGTGAGTACTCTTCTCCCTCCCAGAGGGTGCAGCCCACACCTGCCCACATCAGCCAGACCCGTCCATTGCAGTAGGATTCTGGGTCCCCCTGGAGGATGTCTGCCACTCCTAACAGCCAGGCCCATCTCCAGATGGGGCAAGGAGGTGGGCTCTTTGAGGCATCTGAGGATCTGGAGCAGAAGGACTTCCAAGGATAAACAACTGAAATTTGCATACATCGCTATTGGCAATTTCTTATAAAGTTCAACACGTACTTACCCTGTGATCCAGTTTCTCCACTCATAGGTGGAGAAATGAAACCACAGAAATAAAAACATGTCCACACACACAGGCTTGCCCAAGAATATTCACAGCGCTTTTATTCATTATAGCTGAAAACTGGAAACCACCCAGATGCCCACCAACGGAAGCATAGATAAACAACTTGTGGTACGCCCATACACTGCAATACTACCCAGTGATAAAAAGAAATGAACAAATGTCACACAGAACAAAAAGGATGAATCTAAATAACATTGTACTGATCAAAAGAAGACAGATCCCAAAAAAGATCATACTGTATGACTACATTAACTTGATAGTCTAGGACAGCAAAACCAATCTCTGATGATAGAGGTCAGAATAGTGGTTAATTCTGGGGTAGGATATATTGATTGGCAAGGGACACAAGGGAATTTTCTGGAATGATGAACCTTGCTCAGGGTCACAGTTACACAGGTGTCTGTCCGTCGAGTTGTACAGTCATGATTAGTGCTCTTTACTGAATGTAGGTTATTCCTCAGTAGGAGAAATGAACCTCCAGTGTGTGCTGTTGGAATGGGGAAGCTCTAGGGAAAAGCAGGCAGGGGCTCGTGCCTGCACACCAGGACTCCCTTCGTCCAACACATCCTGTAGGACCCTGGCTGGGAATTCATCCTCCTGGTTCGGGTATCAGTCGCAACCCAACGCCTAGCCCACTGGCTGGCGAATGAGCTCATTAACAGGTAAGTACGGTTGACAGCATGGAGGCCTTGGAGGCTTTTCCCACCGCCACGCCAGCAGATCACAGCCTGACGGGCCACATCCTGCCCTCAAATGAGCTGGGCCACCTTTCAGCGTTGGACCCCAGGGCCCTTCTGAGGCCCTCGGACTGCCTGACCGGGGTGGGGCACGAAGGCCAGCCGTAGCCAACCTTGCCGGGAGGGGGTGCTCAACATGACCCTCTCCTGAGGGTCCATTCTGGTGCAGGAGGCCACAGGGCTGGACCCCAATAGACCTCAGCCACTGCACCCACCCTGGGGTCACCTGTCTGTGTTTATTTCTGCCCTGTTTTTCCCCCAGCTCGGCCTGTCCGCTCTTCCCTCCGCCTGAGCACCAGCCTTCCGCAGACCCCCCACCTGTTACCTCCTGAGCGCCGATTCTGCGGGAGAAATGATCCCCAGAGACACACACCCACACCTGTGCCAAGACGTGGTTTCCTCACAGGGGAACAGACCCCCCACACACACACCTCCCAGGAGGACCCCCAGGTAAGGCATGGATTTACAGGTGTGCATGGGTGCCTTTGGCATGGGCCCACACACAGCTGGCCCCGGGATGCCAGTCACCGCTTATTGGGCATCTATCTACTAAACCCCGGGCAATTTTGGATGAGTGAGGGCTTGTGCCCCCCCCCCCCCGATACGTGTGTGGCACCGCACTGGGTGGTCTGTTCATGTGCCGGCTCATTCGGTTCTCACCACAGTCCTGTGACGTAGGCAGTATTCTGCCCCCTTTACAGATTGTGAAGCAGAAGCTCAGAGAAAAATAACCTGCCCAGACATTCTCTAACATAACCCCCAAAGTGCCTCAGGCAGGCAGGAGGCCCGTCCCGCCCTCCCCGCTGCTCTCCCTCTTTACCCACCCTCTCCCACGCAGGGCCTTCTTTGGACAGAAGAAAGTGAGCCCAGGGCCTCCTAAGAATGGCCTTTTCTGAAAGCCCATTTCCATTATCAACTGGGTTTGCCCTCTCTTGCTCTGGAGCCCTTGGTGGCTAGCCAGAAAACTCCAGCGCTCTTTGCTAGAGGCATGGAAGAGGGACAACAAGCTCAGGGAGGGTCTGCAGAAACACCTGAGATAGGTCCAGGACACTTCAGCCTCTCCCAGCACCTAGCCTGGTGGATACTAAAATCCACACTGAGCTCCCAGGACCTGGGCCCCATCTTTCAGCTGCCCGAAGCACCCACCTGCCCATCACCTCTCTACCTCTTGTTCCAGGTCCCCCTTCACCCCATATTCTGGAGGCAGAAAGTAAAGCCAGAGAGAATGAGATTGTTCATCCAGAGGCAGAGGTCCAGGAAAGGTTGACCTTTTCCAATGGGTCACTTTAGGCCCAAGCAAGGACCATGCCAGCCACATCTTCAGCCAGCCCTGCTGTCAGATGTCAGGGAGAACTTGGGGCCGGGATGTAGTCCAGGTCCAGCCTGGAGGAGAGGGCCCCTCAAGTAGCTGACCCCAATCTCCAGGGTCTCTTGGGCTCAGGGAAGGAGCCGAGGTCAGGAGTCGGCAGGCTATGCTTTAGGACAGGGCTCACCAGATAGCTCCTGCCTCAGTAGACACATAAGACCTTTGGGGTGGGACCAGGTGCCTCCCACTCTGTAATCTGGGCACATTCCATGGGGTTGGGCAGAGGTCGGGCCCTTGGGTGATCTTCCCAGCTCTGCCCCTGCCCTTCCATGTGAGCTGAGTGTGAGAGGTAGTAGTAGTGTGAGGTTCGGTAGTTCGGGTAGGAGAGCAGGATAGGCTGCAGGCCCCAGTGAGATCTGCTGGTGGGCCAGAGCAGGGGAGGCTGACAGAGATGAGAGACACCTAGCTTCCATCCCCGAGAAGAGCACCATCCATGGGAAGACCAGCCAGGCCCCAAATCACAGTAGCTGAGGATCAAGGGCATGGATGGGCCTCAGGAAAGGAAGAGAAGTGGGAGAGGTCCTGGAGTGGGATGAGGTGAAGGGACCAGGTCTCAGCCAATGGAGGGGGATGGAAATTTAGTGGGGGTAGACTAAGAAATTGTGACAGGCTTGGGGCAGGGAGGGACAGAGAAGAAGAGTGAGACAGGCACCCCAACCCAGCAGCCAAGCTGGGTCTCCATTCTCATCAGCCTCATGAGCCTTACGATCCACAGCACAGCAACAGCTCCACAAACAGGCCCCCAAGACCCCCTCGATCTCTGGTGCTCCCTGGCAGTATTGGGAAAGCCAGGATCAGCCTCACTGGGGATATGATGCCCAGCAGTTCCAGGGCCCGAGGGCCTCTCCCTCTCTGTCCCAGGGCAGGAGTGAGGCTGCCTGAGCCAGGAACTACTCATCCCCTGTCCTGGTCAGAGAGCTCCAAGCTTGGCTGGAAGAGTGAGGCCAACCAAGGGGCTCAAATGCAGGTCCTTGATCTCCATGGCTGCAGGTGGGGCTCATGAGGCCAGCAACCTGCCATTGGTGCCTTTAATGGGCACCCACTTCCCGATAGCACCAAGTGGCCCTACATGAGCAGTGGCCAGGCATGGAGCAGCTTCTTGCACGGCTCCTCCTGCCCAGGGGAGGGGGTAGGCATCCTCACGGAGAGCATGGGCAGCGCTCCTTGGCCTCACGGTTGGTCAGGTCCAGATGAAGGCAGATGGCAGGTGCCTGGCACCCCGTTCCTGCCATGCCCACCAGGGGCCCTGCATGCACATATTCTCGACAGGAGGGTCACAGGAGGATGTCTCTGCTCGGCCGTTACCCTGCCGGGGCTGGAATCCAGCTACCAACCTCGTTATGGGATCTGAGGCAAACGAAAGCCTGCCTGAGCCTCAGTTTCCTCACCTGCAAAAGCAGGGTGATTCCAACAGCAACGGCCCCGAGGAGTTATGATGGGTGCCCAGCTTATGGTCAGCCCTCAGGAAATGTCTACCCTAACCCAGCCGACAGGGTGCAGTCAGGTGAGTCCTTCCCTGCCTCAGTTTCCTTAATGTGCCCAGAGGAGCCTGGAGGGCCTCTCCCGCTGATGTTCTAAGAAGGGAGAGTGACTGGGCAGGCTCAGGACTGGGCCGGCTGGAAGTGAAAGCCTGAAGGCACAGGGAGGTCTTGTGGGGTCTGGGGCCCAGGTGGACCTCTGGCCAGCGTCCCAGCCTCCGCTGGAGCTAAGAGCCGTCCTGCAGCCTAGGCCGTCCACATCCAGGGGCCCGCGGCGCCATTGTTTCCTTCTGGCCCTGCTCAGCTCTCGAGCCTTCTGGAGGAAACACACGGGAGAGTTCTGCCCTCTAGTGGCCACTGGTGGCTGGGCCGCTCCCCAGCTCCTGGGCCTCAGAGGAGCCCACTTCCCCTCTGCCTTCTCCAAGTGCCTGCTTGCTGCACAGGCCCATTTCACAGGGGCTGAAACTGAGGCTGGTCCCTGGAGCCAGCACCCAGGAATCTTAACCTCTGAGCACCTTTGAGCTCTGAGGTCCCTGCTTCCAGATGTGAGCCCCCCAGCCCGAGGCTCTGGGTGGTCCTAGGGTGACAGGGCCTGAGTGTGCCATGAGGGATGGCTGCCTGTGCCCAGCAAGAGGGCATGGCACTCACAGATGATGGTCAGTACGAGCGCTCTAGGGGTTGGGAGAGCCTTAGCTCTGGAATGGGGAGTGTGTTTCTGCCTGGCTGGAGTGGGGCCTTCCCTGAGTACATACAGCCTCTGACATCAGGCTGTGGCCAGTGCCCATGGGTGGGGAAATATCACTGGAGTTGAGGATCTGGCCTAGGGCTTGACACAAAAGGTGCTTTGCCTCTGGACACCCCCATCTCTGCCCCAAGCCCCAAGAGAAAGGGGGCAGGGGACATGGGGGAGGAGGGGAACGTAAGGGGAAATCCCACCTCTCCAGGGAGGCAAGAGTGTGTGCCTGGGCAGAGAAGCAAGTCTTTCCTTGCCTCTACTGGGCCATGGGCTGAGGCTAAGACCTCAACCTCAGGAGACCCCCAGGCCTTCCGTGCCAGGCCCTGAGCCCCCCTGCCCTCCCTTTCCAGCATCTGAAAGTGTGAAGAGTCATGACTCCTGCCAGGCACAAGATTCAGCATGAACAAGGTGGGCCCGCCCATCCCTGGGGGCAGCTCGCACCGGGATAGGCAGTGGCCAGGACAGCCCGAGCTGCAGTGGCTCAGAGCCTTCCCACCTGGGTCCTACAGGAGACCCCGCAGCTCTGGGGAAGGGCCTGTTCCAGGAAGCATCTAGGTTCTGCCCAGGGCATCAGAGCTCCAGCTCCCCGCCCCCCCACGCACACTTCCTGCTCCCAATTAGCACTAATTGGACAAGAGGGAGAACCCACAGACCGTGCAGCAAAGCATTCATGTCTGCAGGGGCCCAGGGAGGCAGGCCCCACCAGGGCCCAGGTGAGCCGAGCTTTGGGGGATGGGCCCTGGGGTCTCTGTCTCTCTGAGGGGGATCAAGTGACAAGGCCACATCTGCCAGGGGCCCCAGTGGTCCCACTGGGAGATGCGAGCTTCTTCAGGGCTAGGGCAGAAGTTGGGGACGGGGAGCCTGACACACAGCCCCCTCTCAGCCTAGCATTTGAGGCCTTCACACCAGCTACTCACGCCAACCTGGCCTCTCATTTCTTCTGCTTCTGGTCCTCACACATCCACCCACCCATTCATGTATTCACTCATTCCTTCATGCATTGAGTGTCCATGGAGCCCCTCCTATGGCCAGGCCCTGCAACCACAAAGGATGACATGCAGCCATCGGCAGGGCTTTGGAGGCCTGCTGAGGGCCAGGACCTCCTCCTCAGGGCCCTGGATGGTCAGAGGCAGACCAGTGATAAGGTGGGCCTCAGGGTAGGAGGTCCCTGTGCTTAACCCCTCCACCAGAGCAGCCCTCTCCTCTACCACTCACCCCCACCCAGGCCTGGGCCCAGGTTGGCATGGGCCACCCTGGCAACCCACTGGGCTGGCTCCATTTCATTCTGGGTGAGGAGAAGAGGCCAGGCCGGCAGCGTGGTGTGCTTGTGAGTGGAAGCACTCCTCCGTGCAGCCGTGGTTGGCCCTCTCTGGTGAGGCTGTTCCCTTGAGCATCCAGATTGGACTCAGGGGCTCTGCCATCCATGAGCAGGCCTGAGGGCACAAGCACGGCAGGAAGGCCCAGGACTCGGGGGTCAGGAGGAGCAGGGGCTCCAAGTCCAAGCTGCTATGCAGTGGGGCTGGAACACGGATGCCTGAGCCCCCTGAGCCCAGCCCCCAGAGTGCGGGCCCTGAGCCAGCCAGCCCCCTTGGCACTCCACCACATGGCTCAGGCCCGCAGTCCCCAGCTGGGGGGGCCAGGAAGAACGCAGGTGGGTCCGGTGGGGCCCCCATTCCCCAGAACATCCCCACCAGGGAGACAGAAGCTTGGCTCTGCTCCCCTTTCTTCCCCACCTTAGACATCACCCAGTCCTGGGCAATTTGGTGTTGTCATGACAACCACACACTTTCCTCTTCCCTACTTAGCAGATTGAATCTGAGTTGCAGATTAAATCCTGGTGAGCTGTCTGTTTAGAAAGCGTGCGGCTGCTTGGGAGAGATGTATGCATCTTCAATTTCCCAAGCGCCTCTGAAGCCCACTCCTTGTTTCTGATGGCTGAGGCCAAGGAGGTGCGCCCCGCACTGCTCCCTGGGGTGCTGCTCCCGGGGGTGGTCCCAGCCCAGTGGCAGACCCCCAAGATCTGGCTTCCCACCGGCACAACCGCCTGGACAGCACTCTGGTGTGTCGCCTCTGAGGGAAGCTGGACAGTGGCCGTCAGCGGCCCCAGACAATGCACAGGCCTCTTTGATGGCAAGAGCTCTGGACTCAGGAGGCTCTCTCCGGCCCCTTCAGGGGAGTGTGGTGCTTTTAGGGACTCAGGCAACCATGGCTGACGGTTGCCTTTGTGTGAACAACCGGATGACTGGGCCCTCAGGCCCCCAGAATGACCTTAACCTCCGCACTTTCCCCAGAGCCGACCTTAACCAACCCTGACCAACAAAGATCAGAGCTCACTGGGAGTGGGGTCAGAGCTCAGCGCCCTGATGAAGCAGACCTGGGAGGGGGGACGAATGGCCCTGTCTGGAATGAGGGGTGGCGGTGCTGGTGGCCCTGGGAAGCATGCAGGGCACTTGGGCAGGGGCATCATGGGCACCGAGTCCTTCTCTCCAGAGGGCTTGGGCTGTCATTGGTCACCTCCTACCCTGGATGCCAGTTGTCCCCAGGGCCAGGCAGGCCCACTTTGTTCGTGCCTAATGCTCGGTGCCTGGTCTGGAGCCATGACTTGTCACAGTTTCAGCCTGGCCGCTGGAAGGGCAGGTAGCACGAGGGTGGGCAGAGAAAGGCGTGGCCCAGCCTGTGGTCAGGTTTGCCTGGGCTAGGGATGGAAAGGGCATGGGGAGACATTCAGGACAAGCAGGAGGACCTGCCTCTGCCCTCAGGACTCACGTGCAGTCCTGTTGAACCCTCCGCGTGGTCCTGTTCACGTGGCTGTCATCCCCCTGGGCTGCGGCAGCCTCAGGCTGGGGGCTGTCTCCTGGTTTAGGCATTTACGGTGTTCACTCAGAGTTTTCTGATGTAGGGGAGAGCATAAAGTACAAGAAGAAGGAGAAGGAGAAGGAAGAGGAGGAGGAGAAGGAGGAGGAGGAAGAGGGGAAGAAGGAGGAGGAGGAGAAGAAGGAGGAGGAGGAGAAGGACGTAGAGGAGGAAAAGGAGAAGGAGGAGGAGGAGAACGAGATGGAGGAGAACGAGAAGGAGGAGGAGAAGGAGGAGGAAGAGAAGGAAGAGGAGGAGAACGAGGAGGAGAAGGAAGAGGAGAAGGAGGAGAAGGAGGAGAAAGAGGAGGAGGAAAAGGAGGAGGAGGAGGAGAAGAACGAGGAGGAGGAGGAGAAGGAGGAGGAGGAGGAGAAGAACGAGGAGGAGGAGAAGGAAGAGGAGGAGGAGAAGGAAGAGGAGGAGAAGGAGGAGAAGAACGAGAAGGAGAAGAAAGAGGAGGAGGAGAAGGACGAGAAGGAGGAGGAGGAGGAGCCGCTGGGCAATGAGCCCGATGTGGGGCTCCATCCCAGGACCCTGGGATCATGACCTGAGCCGAAGGCAGATGCTTAATGACTGAGCCACCCAGGTGCCCCCTGTGTATTCCTTCTGCACAGTCTGAGGTTAGGTCTTACCTCAATGACTTCAGGCCTCTTAAACACACAGCAACACTCAAAACCCATTAGTGCTTCCTTAGGTCAAATCAAAAGGTGGAAGTATAGTGGGGCGCCTGGGTGGCTCAGTTGGTTAAGCGACTGCCTTTGGCTCAGGTCATGATCCTGGAGTCCCGGGATCGAGTCCCGCATCGGGCTCCCTGCTCGGCGGGGAGTCTGCTTCTCCCTCTGACCCTCCTCCCTCTCATGCTCTCTGTCTCTCATTCTGTCTCAAATAAATAAATAAAATCTTAAAAAAAAAAAAAGGTGGAAGTATAGTGAAGTCATTCAAATGCAAACTACAGGATTCCTCACAAATTACTGGTATGAAGGTAGAAAAGATACAAAAAAGACCTTATAATATCATAGATTACCAAAATATTCTACAGTTTGCCCTAACAGAGAGCAGCTTTCCCAAGCTGCTGCAAAATGATCCTAAAATCACTAGCAAGAAGAAACAGTATAAGAATAAAGTTTATGTTTACATTGGCTCCACGTCATAATTTTTCTCCATGCTGGTTTCCTCAGAAAGATCTTTATGATACAGGCAATAATGACAGTGATATCTAAATCTTTCCACTCTTGATTCACCCTCCTCTGTTTCCTTCTGCTGTAGATCTTTTTGAAGCTGGGACCCGGGGTTGAGGTAACGCTGGTATTGAATCATTCGAATCATCCTTGCGATCCTTTCTTTCCGAGCAGTTGACAAAGTCCTTACTCCAGTCCTCCTCGTGCTGCTGCTGAGGATGCGCTCAACCAGCCCCTGTGGTTTCGTCTCTGTCCTGCTGTTGGGATGCCTCTTCTGGTAGAGGGGAAGGGAGTTTGAAACTAGAGTCGAGAGTCAATTTACCAAGGTTCTTTGTTAATACTTTGGAGATAGTTTGAGAGGCATCTGAGCCTTCCTGGGAATTCTCTTCACTGGGCATCTGAGATAATCCCCGGGCCCAGGTTGGGTAAAGCTGCTTTGGCGAATCCATTGGAAGCCCAGTCACAGACCGAAGCTCCTCCTCGATCTTCGGGGTCCAGTGGGAGGTGATGCTCAAGATTCAACTTGCTACGAAGTAGCCTTGGAAGAACTTTATAGCCCAGAAAGAGCGAGAAAAACCCAAACTCCAACAAAGTGTGGAGTGGCAAGAGAAAGAACAAACCTCTAAATTTCAGTCGGGCTTCCTCTTAAAACTACTGTTTACATAGTTTTAAACACATAAACACTGACTATCCCTTTGCCCTGGACTGTGCCATTGGAGGGATGGGAGGGAAATGTGTGGAGAAGTGCCTACCAGAGCTCATTTTTCCATACTATGAGGTCTATGTTCTAACAGGGGAAAAATCAAGAAATAGCAATATAAGCAAATTATTGAGAAATGAGAAGGTAAACAGATGAAGAATTGGCCAAAGGAACTGAAAGGAGGGGCCAGGGAGAGGGAAGCTCAGGGTGGGGGGCAGAACCCACCAGTTTTGGGTTACCAGCCTTGTAGTACTGTTCAACTTTTAAAACTTTGGACATGTATTATTTTGATCAAAAGAAAAATTGAAAATAAAACCAGGTAGGATTTGGATAAAGACTTTGTAAATCGCCCAGTAAATCACGAAGTCGGGAGAGAGCACAGCAGGGATCTGCGCTCAGGTCTGTGGCCAAAGGCATGAGAACTTGGGGTCACTTTGTCAAGACCATGGACTCAATCTATGCGCTGGGCAGCTCGCCAAGCCCCACCTCACAAAGGCTGCAAAAATGGGCTTGGAGCTTAAGGGGATGCACACCATGCCTTTGGGCAGGGAAACAAAGGCTCAAAGCCACCAGCCCGTGGAGGGCACGTCATGGCCGGGGTCAAGCGGGAGCAGCAGAGATGCCTTCCGGGCTGTTCCCTTCCTTTCTGCTTACTGGGGGCTTTTGTCCCCGAGTTCTCCGTGCAGTCAGGCTGATTAATCAGACGAGAGCTGGGGCATCAGTGACTTTCCCGACACTTTCTGGGAAGTGATTCCTTGGGGCAGATGCACACTCTCCTTCCGGCTGCAGGAGGCAGCGGAGCGTGGAGGGTCAGGTCCTCGTTGCCAGCTTGTGGTCACCAGGGACACCGAGGCCCGCTGTTCCTCCAGGGTTTCCCTGGCCTCAGCAGTGACCGGCCGCCGTGATACCCCAGTTAATGCTGACCATGGCTGGGTGCCTGGCATCATGTGAAGTCCTTTCCAGATGCGGGACCCCAGTGCAAGGAGGGGTTCGGCCCACTGGCAGCAGGTCCTGAGTGTGGGCCTCCAAGCTGGCCGGTCGGTCATGAACGTCGCGTGAGCTGGGCAGTCTTCCGTCCATCCCGCGCTTCCTCGGGCTCCGACTGGCGCCGAGGGGCCGTGACCAGCTCTGATACAGCAAGTGTGCTGTCAGGGTTCATCTGCAGGTGAAATGCAGAAGTAGGTCCGGTACGGAGAGGTCTCCGTGTCAGGATACTGACCACTGTGCGGTTTACAACATAGCAAAAAACAGGAGACAACCTTAAAGTGTATACACGTGGTAAAAGAGAGCATCGCAGAGGGCAGCAGAAGCAGGCAGGGCGCATGCGCTACATGCGAGGTGACAAGAGGCATGGACAGGAGGCAGCCTTTTAAACTGTCTGCAGGGCACTGGCTGCCCAGGGATATTTTTTTTAGATCTCGTTTATTTATTTATTTTAGAGGAGGTGGGGAAGGGGCAGAGGGAGAGGGACCAGTAGACTCCCCACTGAGTGCAGAGCCCGACGCGGGGCTCGATCTCACGGCCCTGAGATCAGGCCCTGAGCTGAAACCAAGAGTAGGATGCTTAACCGACTGAGCCACCCAGGCGCCCCTGCAGGGATAATTTATAATTTACAATTTAATATTAAGAAATATATAAAATACGTAACAGTATCAGGAGATAAAATCACTTGTTATCAAGCCAAACAGTGCACGCAGATGTGTGACTCTGGTCCACTTCTCCTGTCTGAACACGGCCCAGGCTCCAGCCTCGGAGCGCACAGGTATACCCACTCTCCAGCCTCCCCTCCAGCCCCCAAGAACTGCTGCACAGTGACCTTTCCTTGGCTCCCATGATGGCCCCAGAGCAATAGTGAGCAGGGATGAGAATCTTCTGGAGATGGAAAAGAGGTCAAGTTAACCCCCAGGGTCTGATGTGGAGACAAAGGCAGGGCTGGAGTTAGAATGTGATTCTCAGGCTCCCTGGTTTTGCTGATTATCTGGATCAACAGCTGGTTCCAGGGCCAAGACCTCATCTCCCAGGCTGCGAGGGCAACTGGAGCCCTGGCGGGGGTTGGAGGGGTGGCCCACGGAGGCAGATGGGAATGGGGGAATCTGGAACAGCGGGCTGTGTGGGCCAGACCCAGGCACACCCAGGTCACAGCTCTTTGAGGAGGAGCAAGAGGAGGAAGAGGAGGGCCTGATGGACCCCCACCACTGAGATATGACCCAGATACCAAATGTCAACAGCCTTACTCCTTCCCCAAAGATCAGCGCCAGGCCCAGACATGCCTGGTGTCTGTGTGCTGTCTGAGTCCTAACTGTGGCCAGGACATATGTCCCTTCTTAGGAAACCCCTTCTTAACAGTAACACTCAAGACAGCACCCACTGGGTACCCCAAGAACTGGCCTTTCTCTTCCTCCCAACTGCTTCTGGAAGGAGAAAGCCAGTTGATCTGAACCTGGCACCGTCATCCCAGTCCAGCGAAGGAAAAAAAAGAAGCAAACACAGAGTTTAGAGGTTAAGTCTGATAGGCTAACTGCAGAGACAATGCTTGGTTTTTGTTGTCTTAGGGTGAGGAGGAAGAACGCCACGAGTGTTCTACCAGCTGTGATGAGTGGGTTCGGCTGAGGACCCTGGCAAACTGGTGAGTGAGGCTGTGTAGGGGTGCCAGGGCCCCGAGCCTAAAGCTGAGGCCGGGGGGAGCCAGTGCCTTTGGCTGCCTGCCCGCATGGCAGGACCAGCTCAGGCCTCTCCCTCTCCTTCCCACAGCGGCTGGCCCTCCTGGGACAAAGCCACGTTCTCTTCCAATCACCAGGGGCCCTGCTTCTTTCTGCTTTAATCCAAGGCTGTGGGGAAATCGAAATAACCAGCTGAGGCAATTTCTGAAATTGCTGAAAATCACTTAACCAGCTTCTGAAGCATCCCCTCATGTTCTGGGAAGCCGCTTAGGCTGAGCCCGAGAGAGGCATTTGCTGGCCACTCGTGGCCGTCTCCGGAAGCTGGGCCTTTGCCTCCCCGGGCCTGGCCGCCAGAGCCTGCCAAGATTTAGGAGGCCCAGGGCCTGGCTCTGCACAGTCCCGACCCACGTTCTCGCCCTCGTAAGCTCCCCCAGGCAAGCTGGGCCGAAGAGGGGCTTTCATTTTCTCTTCAATCGTAGCTTCACCTTCAAGGAAAGGGGAAAGAAGTATTTCTACTTGAAGAAAGGACTCTCAACCGCATACATGTGACTTCTGTGGGCTGGGGACGGGGAGGAGGAAGCAGGCATGGGTGAAAGCAATGTCCCCAGAGCCACAGTTACTCACTAACTCTGTTTGGCAGACTTACCATTTCACTCACAGGGCAAACACGAGGCTGGTGCTAGGCACCCCCCACTCAGGGCCCTACGTCCTCTCCTTGATTTCTGGCCACATCCTAGGAGGCAAGTGCTCTTACGGCCATTTTCAGATGAGTCAACTGAGGCTCAAAGGGAAAGTGCCTTGCTCAAGGTCACACAGTTTGAAGCGGGGCTGGATCACGCCCTTCTCTGGAGGAGCCCCCCCCCCCCGCCCCCAACCCACCTTCCTGATTCTCAAGGGAGAAGAGCACAGGGCTGTTGGAAGAAAGGGAAAGGAGTGGGATGGGGACAGAGCAGCCTGGGAGGTCAAAAGCACAGGCAACGGGGCCTGACGGGGGCGAGGGCCCAGCAGCTGGGGAGGTGAGGACAGGTGTGAGGGTTGGAGGCCGGACAGCAGGGTGGATGGCAGCCACACTCCCCAGGGCGTCCTTAGAGTCAGCTGGCGCAGGTGCCGAGCAAAGGGACGGGGAGCTGTGTTTCCAAGGCCACGCGCTCTGGGTGAAGGCCTTTGGTGGGTGAGAGAGCCAAGGAGGAGCGGCGAACTCCCGAGTGTGTGACGCCCCTGCTTCTCTCTCCTCTGCTAGCTCAGCCTGAAACAGTCCTGAGTTGGGCCCACAGGGCGGGAGAGTGGGGCCCGGGCGGCATGGAGGGGGTGGACGGTGCCGAGGGAGTAAGCCTGGCCGCGGGATCGGAGCCCAAGAGAAAGCTGGTGGGGAGGCGGGCACTCGGGGTGCGTGGGAAGCCGCTCTCAGAGCTGCCTCCGCCGGCCTGCCTCTGCTCTTCCACCTTCCCCGGGCCAGGAGGGGTGGCTAGGGACAGAGGAGGAAGCTGAGCGCGGAGGGCAAGACCTCCTGCAGAGTGAGGAAGTGGCCTGGGAGTCCTAGAGTCAGCCGCCTTCCCGCTCCTTGCTGGCATCACCTGGGGGCAAGGACACACACACACTGAGCGGGGGGAACTTTTTCTTTGTAAAGCAACATCAGTTTTTGGTAAGATTGATCTCTCTCAAGCATTTCTTACCCAAGCTAATGCTAATGCCTGTGCAAAGGCAACAAGCTCAAATTCTTTATGAGGGACTGAGGCAGGGCGGGACTTGTAGGGGAAAATGAGCCTTAGAAGGTCTGGGAAGAGCTTTAAAACATCAAACCCTGTAGATTTCAAAGTGTCTTTTTGTTTTTAACAAAAACACTCTTTCAAGCAAACTCTTAAACTAACCCCCAAATTTCAAAATGAATAAAAGAGGCACTGCTCCTCCTAGAACAGGAACAGAGCAGGAGTGGGGCCCTAGCAGTAGGAGCAGGGGAGGAGGAGGAGCAGGGGATGGAGGAGCAGGAGCAGGGCAGGAGGAGCAGGAGGAGGAGCAGGGCAGGAGGAGCAGGACGAGCAGAGCAGGACGAGCAGAGCAGGACGAGCAGGAGGAGGAGGAGCAGGAAGAGCAGGA
>NW_023270855.1:38088957-38089212 GCF_011800145.1 Mirounga leonina | reverse complement strand
AGGGGCAGGAGCAGGAGGAGCAGGAGGAGGAGCGGGAGGAGGAGGAGCAGGAGCAGGAGGAGGAGCAGGAAGAGCAGGAGGAGGAGCAGGAGGAGCAGGAGGGGCAGGAGGAGCAGAGCAGGAGGGGCAGCAGGGGAGGAGCAGGAGGAGGAGCAGCAGGAGCAGGAGCAGGAGGAGGAGGAGCAGGAGCAGAAGCAGGAGGAGCAGAGCAGGAGGAGCAGCAGGAGGAAGAGGAGCAGAGCAGGAGGAGGAGCA